>NW_008587772.1:0-7801 GCF_000691845.1 Merops nubicus
AGGAGGAGGGTGGCCACACTCACCGATGATGCCGCTGTCCCTGCTCTCCAGGGTGGAGGTGGGGCTGGTGACGGCGCCGTAGCTGCAGTCCTTGGTGGTGACACTGGTGCTGACGGGTGGCAGGGTGGAGCAGGGGCTGCTGGCGGGCGGTGGAGCAGGGGCTGATGCGCTGCGTCACCGCCGAGCTCTGCAACAACCAGGGGAACACACCCTCAGGGGCACAGGGTCACGCTGGTTGGGAGGGACCTCCAGGATCACCCAGCCCAACCTTCCTCCTAGCACCTCCCCATCTGCCTCAAGTGCTGCATCTAGTTGTTGTTTGAACCCCTCCAGGGATGGGGACTCCACCACCTCCCTGGGCAGCCCCTTCCAGTGCCTGAGCACTCTCTCAGGGAAGAAATTCTTCCTAATATACAATCAAAACCTCCCCTGGCACAACTTGAGGCCTCTTCCCTCTACTCCTACCATGAGTAATTTGGGAGAAGAGACCACCACCAGCCTCACCCCAACCTCCTTTTAGGGAGCTGTAGAGAGCAATAAGGTCTCCTCTCAGTCTCCTCTTCTCCAGACTAAACACCCCCAGGTCCCTCAGCTGGGCTTCTCAAGGCAGTTTTCCAGCCCTTTCACCAGCCTCGTTGCACTTCTCTGGACTCACTCCAGCCCCTCAAAGTCTTTCTTATCCTGTGGGGCACAAAACTGGACTCAAGACTCAAGGTGCAGTCTCACAAGAGCAAAGTCCAGGGGCACAATCACCTCTGGTCACACTAGTTCTGATCCAGGCCAGAATGCTGGCGGCCTTCTCGGCCACACTGCTGGCTCATGGTCAGTCAGCTGTCCACCAGCACCCCCAGGTCCTTTTCTGCCAGGCAGTTTCCAGCCACTCTTCCCCAAGCCTGGAGCATTGCCTGGGGCTGCTGGGACCTTTTGCTGTTTGAAATGGAAACGTTCACTGTGGCACCCCACACCTGTGGCAAGCACAGGGCTGGGCTTCCCTTCTACTTCATGCCTTAGAGATTTCAGCTTCCATGTTCAAAAAGAACCACAGAAAACAAAGTGGTATTTGCCAACCCCCCGATCCCATACTTTGTTAGGAATTTTGATCAGTTTGTTTGCCTTGAATGAAAGTAAAAGAAAAGCATAAATAAGCAAGAATTATGATACAGCGAGGTAAATTCTATGCCTCTGATCTCCTGGGTGGTAAGTGGAGAGCATGATCTCACCTTCTCTTACAGCAAGAAACATCACATACAGGAAATCCTACAAAGACCTCTGGGCCATTTCCATCTGCTCAGAACTCTCTGTGGGGCTGCAACTTTTATGGTCCTCTGTAAATGTTTCTTCCATTCAAGAAAAACAAAAGTGGTTTTACATCCTTGCAAAGAGGAAGCTCGAAATCCCTTATCTAGATACGAGACAGCCCTGCCCTGTCCAGACATGCCTTCCCCACCAGATAAAGTTTTAAAAAAACCCTGTAATAGGGAAACTGTTGCTCTCCAGAAGAAAACAAACAAAAAAAAAAATGCAGTAGCACAAAAAAAGATGGTGTTTTACAAGTTATTTTGGAAAGACTCTGCAAGAAACCTGGAAGAGTTTCTACATCTGATGCTGTGCATGGAGATTAGTTTGTTAAGGAAACAAAATCATTCTTGAATTCAATTTGAGACAAGCTGTGAGACAAGACAGAGCCCTTGTTTTAACCACAGGCTACTGGATAGAGGAGCTTCTCCAGCAAAAGGTCCTTCTCTCTGGAGAGTGTCCTAGAGCATCTGCAGGCAACAAAACCTGCTGTGCAGAGTCACTGGAGGCTGGCAAGGGCAGGAGATGGCTCACTGGCCACAATGCTGGAAGATGCACTTGCTCACCCACCACAGCAATCTCATCACCTTTACACTGGGCTTCAGAGAACCACCCAGAAATACCTTTAAAACAGGCAGCTTCAATAGTTCCACAAAACTAAGCACCGTGCCCCAGAGCAGACATCCCACTCCTGGTGTGGGAAGAAGCAGCAGGCTCACGGTGGGTCAGGCCAAGGGTCTGCCCCCCCTCAAATGGGTGAGGATGCAACAAGTAAGCATTAAAAAAAAAAAAAAAAAGGTTTTTTGAGCCTGTGACCTTCCCTTAAGTTTATGTTTCAGGTTCTGCAGAGGGCAAGTGACCCCATCTCCCCCTGGCTCAGGGGATGCTGCAGAACCCCATCACCTCTCTTGCACTGCTGCTGTGTTCTGTAGTTACCCTCTGGGGACAGCATTTTATTCACATTTTTAAAGGATCCTGGTCCCAAGGAAGGAAGTGCAGAAGTTAACTCCCCATCTGGAACTGGCTTAACGGAGATTTCTCTTATTCTGTGTGAAAACTTTCCTAAGAATTGTATGGATTTATATTCCCTTCTCCATATCACCTGAACCCAGGGTGACCACAGAGAGCTCCATGTCTGCAAACTGCAGAACAGGTTTGACATCCAATTTTTTTCCTCCCTTATTATTTCATACTTGAAGCTGAACAAACGCCTGGGACGGACTTTTCTAAGTAGAACACGTGGAAGATTTACTGGTTTTTAAATTAGAAGGCAGATCCCCTGGGTAGCTACTGGGAAGTGATCTAATTTGTCCAAGGTGTCCCAATGGGGCCTGTAAAAACCCTTTGTCAGCGCAGAGCTGCCCTGGTGCTGGAGGCCAAAGGAGTGTCCCTGTGAGCAGGGGGTGGGGGCAGCCCCCCAGCCCCCCCCCCCAGCCTTTGCCTTCCCACTGCACTGATCTCAGCTTCACTACAGAGCACCCCAAATGAGGATTAGCACCTCGACAGGCCAGGGCTGGAGCCCTGATGTGACAGCCCCACGGGCGTGGTTCTGTGACTGCAGCACACAGAAAATGAACTGTGGGAGTATTTCCATGAGAGTTCATCACCTCCCTCTGGTACCCATGGAACATATCCCACCAGGGAACAGTCAGCTGCAATGTCACCATCTTCTGCAGGAGCAAACCAACGCTTTCCCCATCCAATTTCCAATGCCACTACTGGATCATGGTTATTGCTATTTTCCATTCTTTTATTGTCTAGGTCCTTCTATCTCTTTTTTTTGTCCCCACTAGGCTTCTAGGAATGGCAGGCAAGGCAACTGCTCTATAAATTCTGCCTCCATCTATATTCTGGTTTCACACATTTGTTACATCATCTGTCACGAGCCTGCTCTCTCACTGAACCTTTTTCATCTTGTCACAGAATTGGTTTGGTTTGAAGAGATCTTTAAAATCATGGAGTCCAACCATTCCCCAGCACGGCCAGGTCCCCACTGCCCCATGTCCCTCACCCCACATCTCCATGGCTTGGAAACCCCTCCAGGGGTGGGGACTCCACCACTGCCCTGGGCAGCCTGGCACAGCCCTGGGCAACCCTCCAGGGCAAGAAATTTTTCCTAACATCCAACCTGAGCCTTTTCAATACCATACTGATTTTTGTTAAATCTGCTGTTAATTTTGCAAAATTATTTCTAACTCATTAATTCTTGTGTCCAAATTAAAGACTACTTGTGCATCAGTATTGAGTGAAAATATTCCATTATTTTCTCCCTTTAAAATTTCCAGGATTTACAGTTTTCTTAATATACCCTAACAGGGGGCTCCCTTTGGATTGCTGCTATGTATGAAGCAGATGTTTTCACTGAGCTGCCCACCACAGTGGAACTGTCTCTTCCAGCCTATCACAGCTGGTTAGACTCCATCAATACACCCAAGCTATAAAATTAAATTCCTCCAATTTCCCTGTCCTTTAACTCCCTGACAGTACAACGACCTGCATCAAGTTTAAGGTAATATCATTTCTGAGGTTCAGACAAAGGTGGCCAAGAGCATCCTGGGCTGCCCTGGGGAAAGCCATGCTGGTGGGTGAAGGAGGTGACACTTCTGCCCTGCTCAGCCCTGATGGGACCACACCTGGAGGGCTGCACCCTGCTCTGGGCTCCCCAGTACCAGAAGCAGATGGGGACACTGGAGTGAGTCCAGTAAAGGGCCACGAGATGCCTGAAGGACTGGAGCACCTGACAGAGGAGATGTGGAGATATCCAAACCCAACCAGCGATGGTCCTGAGCAACCTGCTCTGAGCTGACCCCGCTTCAGGAGGGTGGGTTGGATCAGACCATCTTCAGAGGTGCCTTCCAACCTGCTGCTAAGCATCTACAAACTGAATCAGCTCACACGGGAGATCTTTCAGAGTGTGAGGCATTATTACTATTATCAATTTTTTATGGTGAGGTTTTTCTTTGTTGTTTCTCAGAACTAACAAAATAACATCTGCTAACAAAACACAGGAAAAAAATTACGCTTTAGAGCAAGTTAAAATTCAGTCTACTCCTCTTCCCTTCAGCTGATAACTCCATTGTTTCATGAAATGCCCAAAGTGATATTCTTATAAGTTCTTTTATTTCCAGTGTTATCAATGCAGCTCCTTAAGAACAAGCTGCTTGCAATTGGAAATTACTAAATAACACAATATATCGCTTGGCATTGATTGACATGTTTTATTTTTGTATTGATATAGAAAAATGTTCCTCTGTGCAAGTTTTAAATATAAATTTCCATTGACAGAACATTCTGTATTATTATTGCTGCTGTTTCATCTGTCACATTCTCACTAAGCTTTGAAAAATTACACTGTTCTGTCATAGTCTCATTGTCCTTTGTGCTTCTCTGGCAGCCAGCGCAGTTAAAAATTAGTTTCCCAGAAAATAGGAGAAAAAGGATTTATTCTTCAGCATTTGTGATCTCTCATTAAGGAAAGGATGATTAAGAAACGGACAGCAAGGGAAACATGCAATTTCACAGCAATCTGGATTAGAGAATATATCCTTTGACATATTCAGAAGAAGGCAACTGAATGAAGCAGCAATGTGCTGATTTATGGATTGGGGTGGTTTTACTGAAAACACCTTTATTCCTTATCTTCACTTCAGCTCAAGCATTGGCAAGATTGCAAATAATTATTTTCTCGCTTGAGAAGGCGAAGCATGGTTAGAATAACAAGCAGCAGAGTCCCAGCTTTTGATACAAAGAATGTTTTCTTTGCCCCATCCACATAAATTAATGCATTAAAACCTAGGAAATTGTTCTCATTTTAAAATTCAAGTGCAAACTAATAGTCAAAGTCTCAATCAGATTTTAATTAATCGATGATTAAGGGAAGAATTAATCTTTGGGTATCCCATAAATGTCTCACTGCACGATTTTCACACTACTTTAAGTAGGGTAGCTGATGAAATTCAATTTGGGAAGGAGAGCTGGAGAGGCTTTCAGAAGATCTGCAGCAACTCAGAAGCAGTTTTAGCTTGGACAGGATTTGTGCTGGGCTCCTGTCCTGAGACATCCAGTGGTAGATGGCAACAGGTAGAGGATGGCCACCAAGACTGTTATGTGGCTAAAGCTTAGGATGCAGGAGGAAAGGCTGATGGAGAGGGTTCAGTCTGGAGAAGAAGCACCATCTAGGGAGAGCTGCAGCCTTCTGCCTCCTGCAGGGGGTTGTAGAGAAGATGCCACCATGCTCTTCTCAGAAATGCAAAGGGAAAGGACCAGACACTACAGTCACAGTTGTGTCAAGGAAAGTTTCCATCAGGCAGAAGAAAAAAAGACTTCACAACTGAAGTCATCAAGCCCCAGAACTCTCTGCCCTGAGACTCTGCTGATTCCCATCCGTTGGTGTCTCCAAAACTCGCCTGGACAAGCCCTGAGCAACAAGGTCCAACTCTGAAGCTGGCCCTGCTTTCAGCCAGCTGGCTGGATGAGATGACCTCTAAAGGTCCTTTCCAACCCTGAGTATTCTGTGATTCCAGGCAAGTGGTGACAGCAGGAGATGCTCACAAAGAGAGAAAAAAATTAACCTGGTAATTGAGGACCCAGCCTCTCTTTATCTTCACCAGCACATGAAGAGCATTCAAAGGCCCTATAAAACTTTTTAATGAAAAATTAGCACACAGCCCAAGATAACCATCTGTTTCAGAGGACAACTCTCTGCTGTTTCTCTTTAGATTCTTCTTTTATTTATGTTCCAAAGACATCTTTTGCTTTAGAGAAAAGATGGGATTTTAATTTTTGTCAAAAGGCAACAACAAAAGGAACCATTTATAGCAGAGAGCTCTGCCTGGCTTTGAAGTATTCAGTTCAAACAGGTGCCTGTTAACAGAACATCTCCTAGCACAATGTACAGTACAATGTAAAGTACATTTCAAATCCACCACAACTTGCATAAAAAGTGGAATGAAAGCGTTAAAAGCTTAATGGATGTGTTAAAGGCAAAAACTTCACAAAATCACATTTCTTGGCTCTCAAGCATACTTCAGCCCAGGTGGAAGCCCAAAAATCTCCTGGTTTGGTCTATGACACAGGACTGCCAGCCGCCAGGATGCTGCTCTCCACCCTGCTCACCAGGAGCACTTCCCTGCTTTGTGCTAGGAGCAGTCCTGGGCTGGTGGAGCAACTTGTCTCTGAGTTTCCTTCCAAGTGGCACAATTTGGGAGAGAGATCCACATGTCCCACCATGGGGATGGTGGGCATTCCTCTGGAATGTGCAGACAGAAACCATCTTCACAGAATGGTTTGGATGGGAAGGGACCTTTCATGATCATCTAGTCCCACCCCCTGCAGGGAGCAGGGACATCTCAACTAGAGAAGGTTGCTCAGAGCCCTGGCCAACCTCACCTGGGATGGTTCCAGGGATGGGGCAGTGACCACCTCCCTGGGCAGCCTGGGCCAGGGGCTCATCACCCCCAGCATCAAAAATTTCTTCCTTCTCTCTAGTCTCAATCTCCCTTTTTTAGTTCAAGCCATCACCCCTTGTCTTGTCCCAACAGGCCCTGCTCAGCCCCGTCTTGCTGACAGGCCACTTGAAGTCCTGGCAGGCCACCAGGTCTCCCTGGAGTCTTCTCCTCTCCAGGCTGCCCAAGCCCAGCTCTCTCCTGCTGGCCTCCCAGCAGAGGGGTTCCAGCCCTCACATCATTCTTGTGGCCTCCTCTGGACCTGCTCCAACAGGTCCATGTCCCTCCTGTGCTGAGAACTCTTCTTGGCTGCCACTTTTCATTGACTCTTTTTCTGAGGAATTCAGGACCTTAAGTCAGATCCTCTGAATGATGCCTACGTTAAATATCCCAGTGACCTGTGCAGAGTCATGCAGTGACTCTGTTAAAAGGAGAGAGGATCAGAACTGGGCTTCTGAGTTTCCTGCTCTTCTGTTACATAGAAGACTATCTATCTGTCAGTTAAAAAACAAAACAGGAAAAACTGTCTCCCAGTTTCATTCTTATCTCCCCAGCCCTGCTGGGAGTGACTACATTGTCCAGGCTTGAGGAGGCAGGGAAGAAACTCAGGCAGTTTCCACAAAATCTACACTGTAGTCCTGAGCTTTTTGCTGTTTTGCTTTGCAGCCGATCACAGGGGATGGAACAAACTCCATCACCATAAAGATTTTACCATTTGTTTTCTGCATGTTTTCAAGCATGAAATCACCTTGTTCAGCAAACACAAGCCAAAACTGTGACTGTCTGCAAGATGAGGCTGGTACTACTCACCTCTCCATCCTGGAGAAAGCGTGAGCCTTTATGTAACACTGCTAAAGTGCTTCCTAAATACTCCACGTGAGAAGCTATGGAAGCACAGGTTATTTGGGGCACTATAATCTGACTGCAAACGCTGCCCACTCCTACCACGTTTGCAGAAAGAGACAAACAACAGAAGCTGTTTCACACGGTGGCAGCTGATCCCCAAAACACGTCCTGCTGTGCCACGACGGTGATTCACCACTTCCGCAGGCGGCCCCGCC
>NW_008587772.1:7832-61155 GCF_000691845.1 Merops nubicus
CCTCAAACACTTCTCATACCACTGTGAGACACTTGGCTGCCACGTAGTTACAAAACACCCACCCTCTCACATGCCACATTTGGACCAGAACAGCTGGAGAACGAGCAGAAGGACGGGAGGGGTCGTACCTGGTTCTCATCCTGCACCTCCATGCTGTACTGGGGCCCTGGCTGTACCTCCGTGACTTTCTCTCCCAGGAGGAAGCCCAGGCGAGTCATGAGTGTATTTGCTGCCTCATCTACGGAGGGAGGGGGTCCCAGCTCCTGCTCAGTATCACCTAAACAGGAAGAAAAACAGAGTCAGGCAGGAATTGTTTACACCTTGGTTACTGCTCAGGGGTTTACCGACAAATCCCAGCTAACTTTGCAGGCTGGGATGTCAGCAGTGTCCCGGTGCTCAGGTCATTCAGGTCTGTTTGGATGCTACATGCTGGTCATTAATTTTAAGTTATGCCTTGGCTCCAGCTGTCAATATGTGTTTCTTCTAACACTGGCTGTTATTTCCCCTCTCGTTGCTGTCTGTGTTCTCAGCACCTCCCATGGAGGCAAACACAGCCACCTTGCTCTCCCCATACAAGTACCAGAGCCAGCAGGGAAGGAGCCAGTGATGGAGAGGGGAGAACCTTCCCGAGCTTCCCCTCGAACTTCCAGAGAAGTTCCCCAGAGAAGCCACCTCCAAGTCACACACAAAGAAACCAAGGCTACACATGCCACTTTGAAGCCACTCCACGAGATGTTGAACAGCCAGCTTGTGCTACCAAGTGGTCAATGGTGAAGAACAGGAGAGAAACCCCACGTGCACCTCCTGCTGTCACCTCCTGCTGTCCCCTCCTGCTTCTGACACGCTCACAGTTATGTAGAAAGCACTGCTCTCCAGACACCAAGCCTCCCTGTGCAGCCACACTATGAGCCATGACACAAAGCCAACTCCACTTGCCAATTCCCCCTCAAGCCTATAAAACAGGTCAGAAACAACACTCCAGATAATTCTCCTAATATTTTTTCTGCCATCTGTAGAAAGAGCAGCACAGAAAATCTTCCAGCCAGCAACGCACAAGGAGAAAAAGACCAGGCAGGTATACTGACATTTCTTTATCTTTTTAGTTTTATAACAAATATTTGTGGAGGTTTCTGTAACATCACAAACTTTAAGTCAAGCTCTGAAAGTCAAGTTCTTCCCTGCTCACACCACCAGCAGTATTGAAGCCTGAAGGTCACGTTCTTTCCACGTTACGCTGCAGCGATACTGTGTTTAGTGCAGTTGCAGGAGACTAATTAGGATCTGCAATTAGTCTACAGTTAATTATTCATCTGATAATGTACAATCTGGAGAAGAGCCCACCTCCATTTCCCAGCCCCGTCCTGGCTGGGGGTGCTCCTGCACTCAGCCTGAAGCTACAGGAAAAAGACATTACCTTAAATATTGCTTTTTGCTAACTGGCTGAAACCCACAAATCACAGAACCTGACTGAAAGCTCAGAAAATTCAAGACATCTGCTTCCAGAAAGCCTCATTTAAACTCCTAACGTGCGTCTCACAGAAGCTCAGAGCAATTTTTTGGCGCCTCACCTGCACTGCCACAAATTAAAAACCCTGGAGCATCTCACTAGTGAGCACGTCTGCATTCCCCAGCACCATCAGCTCTGGGAGATGAGCGCCTGGAGTGGTCCTTACGTGGTGCCCCCAGCTATGGACATGGATTATAGAGTGAAAGCATTGAAGCTGGCTTGAAGTTTCTGAATCCCTATCGCGCTGCTTTAAACAACACTGATGTGAATAGGAGAGATTTGAGAGCCAAATTTAGATGGGTGGCCCACTTTCCTGAACTGCTGACCACCCACACTCAATCTGTGGGCATCTCCTATCTCTGGGAGTCAAATCCAGAACAGACACATTTATGTAAAATGAAAATCATAGCGACTTTTATTTCCTAGGTTATATTTTTCTTTTAAAAAGGAGACTCTTTGAGTTTATCCTGGATCTCTGCATCTAGGCTAGGGCTCTGTTCCTAACTGTTAGAGGTTTATTATGCATTCCCCATTCTGTCTCCAGAACACATGATATTAATAATACTCAAACCGTGCTGACTTACACATCTCAGCAGAAAGGAAGAGCTGGAACTCTCTGCATTGCCCAGCAAGGGGAGGATTTATGGGGCAAGTCCAGATTACAGTGGGGCAGGGCACTGGGCAGAGCTGATTTCCTTCAGCAAGGCTCCAGAGGGACCTTCTGCAGCCTTTCAGTGTCCAAAGGGGGCCTACAAGAAAGCTGGGGAGGGACTTTGGACAAGGACACATAGGATGAGGAGTAATGGCTTGAAACTGGAAGAGGGGATATATAGATCAGAAATGAGGAAGCAATTCTTCACTGTGAGGGTGCTGAGCCCCTGGCACAGGTTGCCCAGGGAAGCTGTGGATGCTCCATCCCTTGAAGTGTTCAAGACTAGGTTGGATGGGGCTTGGAGCACCCTGATCTATTGGGAGGTGTCCCACTGCAGGGGGTTGGAAATAGATGATCTTTAAGGAACCTTCCAACTCAACCCATTCTATAATTCTATGATTTTCCTCCTCAGAGGCTGGATATAACCTTGTCCTTAAACCTCCCCTCTTCTATACTACCCCCAAAATACCTCCAAGGGCACAAAGCTGTGTTTCCTTTGTAAAATAAAGAATATTACGTGCTTATTCTAGGTCACTGCATAAGAACATATAGAGGATAAGAGTTGTCTGCTTTGATAACAGCCCTAATTCACCTGCAAGATGTGCTCGTGGCACAAGGTATCAACAACTGAAGCAGCTGAGCTCGGAGAGGATCACATTTAGTGCAGAACTATCAATTATTTTATTATTACGTGGCTTTCAGACTACAGATATCTCTGCACTCAAGCAAAGCATTGTTGTACTGGATTATTCCCTCTTTTGGTTTTAGGTCTTTAAAAATAAGTGCAGTCATTTAATAGAGTGTCAGAGAAGAGATGTAACAGCTCCAAGATGCCTGTGAATAGGTATTACAGAGGGAAGCTCCAACTTGCCTTTCGAGGCTGACAGTAAGACCCTAAGATTCTCTTTCTAAGTTCAGTGAAGGAGTGTAACTGGTTTTTTCTCCCTTGCCATGTGTGCTATGCAGTTGATGCTACAGTCAAATTTTACACATACTTCAGCCCACTCCAGCCCCCCAGTCTCACAGGGAAATTTGAGCACAATTGATAACAGAACTGGCCTGAGGTATTTTTAGGTATTCTGACACTACTGCTGTAACCAAGTACAGCAGCTCCACCACTCACACTGCAGTCACCTCAGAGAAGCCACTTGAGGCTGTTTCCTTTTGTTTTGTTGCTTGTTCCTTGGGAGAAGAGACCGACCCCCACTTCTCTCCAACCTCCTTTCAATTAGTTTCAGTCTGGTTTAAGTGAGAGGTTTTCAGCAATGCCCCGTTGCAGTGAAAGGGCCATGGAAGGGCTACCAGAGCCACAGTGGTGGGAGCCAGCCCACCTGCACCCACCCAGGAACCTGCCTGGCACTGGTGGGAAACCCAACAGACCACGGACCCATCTCATCTAGGTTCAGCTTTAGCCAGAGATCAGAGACTTCTGATCACATCATCTTTGCACAAACGTCCTTTCTGAATCTTACTAAAAATGATTTCCAAGGAAATCCAAACTTTTCTCCACTTTGTATTTGTTGTCTTTAATTTCAAGGCAAAGTGCTCGAACCCTGGAGTCAGCATTGCAGGTACTACAGAGCCAAACCCCAGAGAGATTTACTAGATCTTTGCCACTAGTCCAAGGACCTTCATCACGGCACAGCCTGCAGAGTACAAACACATTGCACTGAATAGCTTATTTCTAATAACATAAATAAAAATCCACTAACAGCTCCAAGATAGATTAGTCTCAAAAGCTGCAGCCTGCCTGGAAGGAGAGGTAATTTGTCCAAGCAGTACAGGGATTTATTTTTTTTTCTTGTAAGAAAAATGTAAGCATCCAGCCTTACTCTGTGCTGCAAAAACAAATGAACTCGAAAACAAGACATTCAGATTCTTTTGTAGTGAGCTAGGCAGAAATCTTCTAAACAGTGAAAATAAATAATATTCAAGAGACTACATGAAATATGCATTTGAATTTTAGGCAGAGACACCAGAAAACTACACTAAAGGATACTACTTTTTTTTAATCCTTAATCTTCTGAAGAGACAAGGAACTGCAGCATTATATGACATAAATAAATAAAAGCTCCTACAGAGAAGTGAAAAACGTTGTCCTCTCAGGTGAAAATCCCCCACGTGCTGAGGCTACCTGGAGTTTTTATCTACCCAAGCAGAGGAAACAGTAAATCAGAGCCTACAGCCTAAACTCTGCTCCATGGACAGACTGATCCAGAAGTGGAACAAACAGAAGCAAAGCCCAGCAAGGCAAGAGCTGCCCATCCTCCAGCATGGAGGGAGGAAAGGAAATCCCAAACCAGCACCAGCTACTCAAACCTCTGTACCTGCACCCCGTCCTGGAACCACAGAATGGGTTGGGATGGAAGGTTCCTTAAAGATCATCTAGTTCCAGCCTCCTGCCATGGGCAGAGACACCTCCCACTAGGGCTTTGAGCACCCTGGTCTATCTTGAACACTTTCAGGGATGGAGCAGCTTCTCTGGGCAACCTGGGCCAGTGTCTCTCCACCCTCACAGAGAATTTCTTCCTTGTTTCTAATCTAAATCTCCCCTCTTCCAGTTTCAAGCCATCACTCCTTGTCCTATCACTGAACACTGACATGTAAAGTCCCTCCCCAGCTTTCTTGTAGGCCCCCTTCAGACAGTAGAAGGCTGCAGTAAGGTCTGCCCAGAGCCTTCCCTCCTCCAGGCTGAACAACCCCAGCTCTCTCAGCCTGGCCTAGTAGGAGAGGTGTTCTGGCCCTCTGATCATCTTTGTGACCCTCCTCTAAACTCTCTCCAACAGGTCCGTGTCCTCCTTGTGCTGGGAGCTTCAGAGCTGGCAGCAATACTCCAGGTGGGGTGTCCTGAGAGAGGATTAGAGGGGCAGAATCCCTTCTCTCCATCTGCTGGCCCTGCTCCAGTGCTCCCTTAGGAGAAGTCCAGTCTTCATGGTAATGGAAAAAACTTCAAAAATCCGACATAAGTGTGACTTTGAAACCAGAAGACAAAGTAAAAGAGACAAGAATCTGTGATTTCTCCATCTCTAGCCCTTGAGGGACACCACGATTTTTAACTTATTTTGTTTCTGGGTTGTATTATGCTGGAATAGATGTCACAGGGGGATGGGATGGAGAGGGAGACAGGCAGAAGGTCAGTCAGCTCAGGGCTCTGGAAAGCTGGGAGGTCACCTCGCTAAGGAGAGCTCGTGTTGCCCAAGGCAGGCTGGTGTGTGGGACAGAAAAGCTGGGCCAGGAGATCGATCGATCGATCGATCAATCAATCGAGCCCTGGGATGAGAGGGGGGAGTGGGCATTGACTGGCAGCTGAGCAATAAGGTCACCAGGGTCCAGGGTTTGGAGGGGAGAGGAGAGGAGCAGACAGAGCATCTCTCCATCACAAACCTGCCGAAGAGCTCTTCACCCATTTAGGCAGCTCAGGAACAATTGTCAAGTATTACACCTAAGTAATTAGTAATAATAAAGAATTAAATCCAACATTCAATTATTTAGAAGCTTCAAAAAGAATGTAGATACCTAAGGCACACATATACACCTTTTTTTTAAAAAAAATAATTTAGCTTCCAGAGTCACAGCAGATTTCAGCAGCACACACCTCCACGCTTTCCAGCCACCTTCACCAGCCTTTTAAGTTAATGACTTTTTAACTCAACTGCAAAAATGCAAATTAGAAACATCATAACCTGAGCTTGTCAAGCAATTTAATACTTATAATCCTTCCTCCCTTCAAAAAAAATTGAACCCACTTTAAATATGTCAGAAGTTCTGTGCAATTCACCCTGGAATTTACCTGATTTAGGCCCTTTAGGAGCAATTCTATGGACCCTACACCTCTCTTGGATCTTACCTACATAAACCCTCAGTGTGTTCGAAGGGGTTAACTCTAGCACCTCTGTTTACCTCGTCTGCAGTAGGACAGAGCTCACAAGTGTTTATACACATTTGTAATATTTCCTTGCAAATCAACTGTATCATTTTACAAGCACAGTTATGAGGTTTGCTCTTTCCAAGGTGGCATTCAAAACTCACAATGGTTTTGGACATTGGCATTTTAAAATACTGTTTCTGTTCTGTTCGACTCCTGTAATGAAATCTGCCACATATTTCAGCTGCAACGGCTTACAAGCAAATGAAATTTCTTTCTGATTTATTTTGCAGTTCTGTGACTTCTCTGAGAGGTACCACTGGCCAATCTTTCAGATAAATGAGGTAGGGTAGTGCCTCTGGGAGACGGTGACAGTGCAGCTTTATTCCCAAGAATATTTTTGCTTTAATGGTTATGCTTTTACTTCCAAAACATCTGAAATTATTTCAGCAAGTGTCTAACAATACCTAGGTAACATTTCACTTTGCAGCACCCATCACAGAATTTCCCTGAATACGAAACTCATTTATCTTAAAAAAATCAAAAATTCTTAAATTAGCAAAGAAAAATTAGAGAGCACCCATGGAAGACGAGAAATAAGTGATACCATTTCTGATTTTGATCCTCAATTACATAACTATAGTTTTACCTAACGACTTCCCTCTCCCTGTGTGACCTGAATCTGTCCCATTATTATGTACATCTGCTTTAAATTATTCTGGATACATTTGAGCTATATTTGGAAAACGCCCTTGACCGTTTCTGCACATCCCCCTAATCTCAGAATTACTGGGAGATTTTTTCCTTAGTCTTGTTTACATCCAGAAGAGATTTCTAAAGAATTTAACCAGTAAGGGACAAAGGCCATGCCATACACACTGCTGGTTTTGTACTGCTGCTCTTCATACTTAAAGGGGCCTACAGGAAAGCTGGGGAGGGACCTTTATCTGGGAGTGTGGTGATAGGACAAGGGGTGATGGTCTCAGACTCAAGAGGGGAGATTTCCATTAAATATTAGGAAGAAATTCTTCACTGTGACAGTGGTGAGACACTGGAATAAGTTGCCCAGAGAAGCTGTGGATGCCCCACCCCTGGAAGTGTTCAATGCCAGGTTGGCCAGAGCTTTGGGCAACTTGATGTAATAGATGGTGTCCACTAGACAGTGGACAGAGAGGTTGGAACTAGGTGATTTTTAGGGTTTCTTCCAACCCAAGCCATTCTATGGTTCAGATATTTGGTAGTCCTGTAAGAGCAATGGAAAATGGTCCCATCAACCTAAATCACATCACAAGGAAGTAGCAAAGTGAACATATTCTCCTTGTGTATGGATCTCAAAGCCCTCAAAAGCTAGCCAAAAAAGTACCACACAACTATGAAAATGGTCAACCTGTGCACTGCTCTTGCTTTAGTGGCTGTTGCTGCTCCTGCCAAACATTTCTATATCAAATGACAAAAATCCCCATTACTAATCCCAAAGTCAACCTCTTGCATGAGTGCCACAGACACTTCCTCTAAGAAAAGATTCAAACAACAGAAATTCTCTGCACCACACACAAATTCTGCTTCCTAACCAGTCTGTCCCACTGCTGCTGATGTCCTTTAATATTCCTTCAAGCAGATTGTCAGTTATTTTTAATCCAAAACCATACTGAGCCAAATGTAATTTCAATGCTATCATAAAATCTAATTCAATGCATTTCATGTTCTAGATTTTAAAACCAGCCCTCTGCATGCACATTTGGGGATGAATTTTCCTGGATTTCAGCTCCCATTGAAGTAACAAAGAAAAGAGAATGGGGCAAATGAGAGAATAGTCAGTGCACTGCTCACTGAACATCTCTATGAGAAAAGGAAAAGGCCACAGTTACTATAAATATGAGCAGAACATTTCCTAAAAGCAGGATTACACTTAGATCCCTGAAAAGGTTCCGAGCTCTTTAATACATCCAGGACAACGTGACCAATGCACTAAATCCCCCACTGATGGGAAACAGAGATGCAATTACTTCTTCTTCTACAGATTTGGCATTTTCTCTCCCAAACATCACCTGCTCATACACGTGGGGCTGTCCTGGCTCTCAGCATACCACCTCCATCAAACACTGACTGATCAGAGGCCTTCTGACTCTTCAATAAAGTTGTTGGGTATTTGTTTTTGAGCTCTTTGAACTGACCCTTTTTTCTAGATAGGTTTGAGGATGGTACCTTACACTCCTATTGCCACAGAGGGTTTTTTAGTGTGATTCACAATCAAAAAAAGAAAAGAACAAATACTCCCTTCAAATATTGTTTGCTAAAATCTGGGTAAAATACTTCAATGGCGTTTTGCACAATTTTTTTCCTATGTCAGGCATGTCCCAGAGCATCCCCCAAACAGCTGTTTTTCAAAGCTGTCACCCTCCCTCCTCTGACCACTTCTCCTATCACAAACCTGATACAAGTCTCTCAAACTCACACCATGCATCAGGAGCAGGCAGAAGAGAGAAGCAGGAGCTGGTTGGTCTCTGCCAGCAGGCAGCTGGGCTGCCACATCCTCCTGTGATGGAGCCCAAACAAGCTCATGGTGCAAACACCACCAGCCAGACAGTGGCATGACTTCAGGAGTTTGGAAACTTCTCTCTTCCTGAACTTTCTGGGATGACCCCAGCTGCAGTGGGAATTCTGGGCAGCGTGCAGCCCCAGCAGAGGGGTCCAACCAAGCCTCTGGGGGCATGTCCCCATGGGCAGCCACCTCCCCTGAGCCCTCGTGGGCCAGCCAGCCCTGCTCGACTACTGGTGGCAAAAATGAAGTTGCAGGAAACCTTCAGAAATACGTACACGTGGTGTTTCTGTCACTGTGTACAACTGATTTAGGTTTTCACCTTCAATGACCATACTCATTTCCACCCTCAGCAGCCACAGCAGTGCCAGAGGCTGCTGAGAATCCTTTTATTGTACCCCCACGGCAAGGTCCAGCCACAATTTCAGCATTTGAGTTTCTTGGGCAGGCAAACATGCAGAAGGGGATTTTTGCAAGTACTTTTTCTTCTCCCAAGATACCTTTGCCAAATCAAAATGCAACTAGCTTACAGTGAGATGTAACTTTACCAAGGCAAATGATAACACTTCACTGTGGCCTTTAGCCACTACTACATGGAAGGTTGTGGGTTTAGAACTGAGCAAGAAGACACAATGACAGCATAAAGTCCTTGTCTTTACTAGATCAAATCGATTAGCATATTCTCAGAATAAATTTGATTCAAAGCAAATCAGACTAAATTCTGACCTTCACACTTATAACAATCTTTAGAACTTACTCCAGTTATATTCCTAAATAAGATTTCAAAAGTACTGTTTGGAGATAAAAACCACTACACAGATTTAATAATCCACTGTTATCACTTTAGAATATCAAGCTGAAAACATTATTGGTTGATTTTTACTTTGAGAGCGACCTGCTGCAGATTCCAACACGTGCACCGGGACCATGCTTCCCTGGAGAAGGGACGTGGAGAAGAGCCAGCAGACTCAACTCAAGAGAAAACAAGACATCAAGTGGAAGAGCCTCAGAGGAAGGCTGCTACAGTCTCAGACCAAATACAACAATTTTGGATCGTACAGTAAGTTACAGACCACTGGAGGAATGTGAAGATACGGTGGTATGGCCAAGGCTTCCCAGCAAGGCTGTGCTCTCAAACTGGCAGCTGGCCAAAGTTTTCATGTTTGGAATCAAAGCAATTATTTTTCAAGCGATTAGGAGTCAAATAATTAGTGACATAAAATGTCAAAAATTCTGCTTAATAGACAATCTCCTGTGATGCAGGAGGTTACGAGCAAATTGATCTCTTTTCTTCAGCATGCAAGTGCAGCTGTGGTGCCCAAGGGAACGGGCAGGATGGGGGAATACCCACGGTCAGAACAAATTACAGCAAGGGGAACAATGTTCACGCTGGCTAAGAATAAAGAAGTGCTTGTTTTGCAGTCCTGAGGAGGGTTAGGAAGTCAAGGCAACTGGTAAGAGAGCAGAAGTAATGATGTGGCTTTCAGAGCACTGCATATTTTCACTTATGAGAAGCTCTCCATAGCATCACTGAAGTTCAAGTGCTTTTGCATAGGACATAAAAAAAGCATCCATTGGGCTCATGCACACATTAAGACATGGGAACCAGGCTTCTGAAAGAATTGAACAGTTTTCTACAAATGCAACCACCCCTCCTATTGTTAGGGCTGGTAGAATGAACATTGAGGGGTTTGCCTCCATAGCGAGCTGAAACAACAGCATCTCAAAACTCTGTTGGAAAAAAGGAGGTAGAATTAATGACCTTCCTTTTAGACTGTGAAGGATTTGGGAATAAATATCTGAGCCAGAAGGAAAAGGGAAGACTAATCTTTTCAGTGGTGCCCAGTGACAGGACAAGGGGCAACGGGCACCAACTGGAACCCAGGAGGTGCCACCTGAGCAGGAGGAGAAACTTCTTTGGGGTGAGGGTGCAGAGCCTGGAGCAGCTGCCCAGAGAGGCTGTGGAGTCTCCTGCTCTGGAGAGATCCCAAACCTGCCTGGCTGTGACCCTGGGCACCCTGCTGGGGGTGGGCTGCTGGAGCAGGAGTGTTGGATGAGATGACCTCCAGAGGTTCCTTCCAAGCCTCAATATACTGGGATTGTGGGATTCTGCAATCCGCTCAGTCGTGACAGAGAACTCCAGCAACCATCACTGCCTTCCTTTTGCCTCACTTGCATCCCTGTGTCTCCACTTACAACAGGCATCAATGTAAAGTGAAGGGTAACTTCAAATCCAACCCAGCCTAAAGAACTCCTGAAGAAATCAGGAGCAAAGGTAGATGATTAGGTTTCTGTAGCCATCAACAGCAGTGGAAGCAGGAGCCCAAAGACAGCTGGGACAGCACAGTCACCAACAGGTCAGGGCTGCCATTGCCCTGGGACCCTCAGATGCTGCCCCTGCAGCTCCCACTGAGCAAGAGCTGCTGCACAGCTAATCCAGCCTGACAGATGCTGAGGAGGAAGAGAATTACTGCGAGATGAGCAACGTTGAAATGATTTCCCAAATCTAATTTGACAGGTAGTATCTTCCCCAGATGGTGAGCATTGGAGAGTCTTTTCTCCTGAAGAAAGGAAAATCTTGGGCCAATGGTTTAGTTTGGGCTAGAATTTATAATTACAAAATGTAATTGCAGATCACTGCTCCCGTGACACTGGATGAAGACACTGAGAAACACCAGAGTCTGCAGCCACAAGTGAGCAGCACTGCTGTGAGCTCAAAAGGCACGTTTTACCAGTTTATTCAGCAATAAATTGAGATCCTGAAGGTGAAGAAAATGGCTGAAGATTTCACTAGGATGATACTGGCAGTAGATACTTTTGATGACCAAGCATAATAAATAGTCCAAACAAAATGAAGCAGCAGCAAGCACAGAGACAGATTTGTTACTTGCAACCTACAGGGAAAATAAGAAAAAAAAATCCATGCCAACTTCTCAGTATGAATGATTTCCTGGTCTGACATGGGGTATTTTGTACCTTTCCAAAACACGTTAGCTTAGAGATAAATCAAAGCTCTGTTACCTAAGCCAGAACTGAAGTTGTTTCTGGCTGAAATTCTAGGCCAGTTCTTTGTCACTAGAAGGTCCAGCAGCTCTGGTGACAAACACAGTGACACGTTTCATTACTAGCCACGTCTTCGTCCCATGCTTAATAAGTAATTTTGTTCTACAGATGGATACATTAGGCCAACCAAGGAGCTGAAGATGGAGCCACCTGCAGACAAGGTGATAAGAGCAGTGAGCATGCAAGGGCCACTGGGACAGTGCTGGAGGTCTGCACTGGGCTGAGAGTTCAAGGGCTGCAATTGTTCCATGTACACTGGCTACTGGAACAGCCCCTGAACTTCCCCTCAGTTTTGCTTGCAGCCAAAGCATGATGTTCTACACCCAAAGACAGCCAAATGGAATGCACAGAGATCATCAGTAATGAAGACAAACCCTACACACCAGCTTCCCAGCACAACTGGTCCCTGACTAACCTGCACAGCTCCGGGAACCTTCCTTCAAAGAGCATCGTGGTTTTGCAGCTATACTGCCCAAGCTGGGATATTTGGGAGCATCACTGCCCTCCTTTTTAAAAACAATATACCAGAAGAGGAGACCTCTGCCAGGAGTCACTCATTCAATGAGAAGTCTGACTTCGTCTGACCTTGTCCATCAGCAATGAAAAGGAGAAGGACATAGTACAGGGAAGATCTCCAATGCTCTACCCATACAAGAAAGTCTCCAGTCAAGCACTTAGTCATATCTGCTCAGATGTGGAAGAAAAGGAGGCTTTAGACTGGCAGGCCCACCACCACCAGTTTCAAGGTCAACAGGCTGGGTTTGCTTTGTACATATTTACTCACTAGCAAGATTGAAAGCTATAAATATTCAATAAGCCAAAGTACTAGCACAAAAAAAGTTACTGTGTCCCACCAGGCCAACTGAAAGGATGCACTCCAGTTTGACACGACTGAGCAACCCCCTGGGATCCATCCAGATGGGCAGCCAAAAGCACCAGGCTGCAGGAAATTCTGCTGCTCAGGTGTCTGATGTGAAATGCACTTCAGGGGCCATCCAGGTCATATGGGTTGGCAGTAGCCACAACACTTCAGAGTTAGGCAGTTCTTCCCATAAACAGAATTTGGATCACTTGGAGCCTTTTCCTCCCCTCTTTCTTTTTTATTTTTCCCCCAGGCAGAGGAAACCAAACCCAAGGTTGTAAAGGGAAGTTGGTTGTTAACAAAGCACACCACAAAGCTCCAAGAATAGCACGTTATCTGAAATTAACAGTTAATATATATGGCAATAGTATATGGAACTCATAATATTTTCAGTTCTTCTCTTGAGCATCTCCCCTTTGACAAGAAGGTTCAACAAACCCTAACTTGTAAAACCAGCCACAATCTCCAAGCTGGACTTTGTTTGCAGCAAACCCAGCTACACCAAATGACAAGTCATCTACAGCTACCCCCAAACGGAGACAACATCTGGAATTCAACTGATGCCTTCATCATTCCTGTCTCACAATCAGAATTTCAGACCACGGTGGGGGCATTTTGTTCTGTTTTATTCAAGGGGGTTAAGTTTTGGATGCTTAATCTAGGAATTTATTCTGAAACTGTTTCCATCTCTCAACAGAGCTGAAGAAACCAGCACTGTCCTCCCAGGAGAAGCCCAAGAAAAGTCAATTGCTCCCATAGCAACCACCACACTGAACTGCCACAACTCGGCTGCAGTCAGGGCTGATCACAACCATTTCCCATTCCCTTCAGGTCAGTGGGTTTCAGAATTCTGGGACAACCACAAGATTCAGCAGTGAAACCATTTGTCAGGCCAGGGATGGTTTGATTATTCCCTTGCCTTCCTCCCAATTCATCACTGCCCAGTATGACAGAGGCTGGATGAGGAGCCTGCTGGCTCCTGTCTGGGGCTTTGTGGTTTTTTTGGCCTTACTGCCTATATTTCCACCACGAAAAATGGGATTATGATGCTGTTTCACACAGCCCCTGTTCGAGGCATTTTTCTAACACCTGAGAAATGTTCTGTTGTGTTTAAGGGAAGCGCATGGTTTATATAAAATGAAAAATACACATTTTACATGATGAAAAGAAAGAAGCAGCAGCAAACAGACGTCAGCCTCAACAATTCTTTAACCAAAGAGAAAAAGGAGCACTGAGATGAACAGAACTGACTGTGATGGTCAATCACCCCTTGCTGTCTGCTATGGTACCCAACTCGATTAGGGATGAAAACAGATGCCTGCCAGCCTAATGTGGAACAGGCAAACATCCCCTGAGCAGCCACTGAAGATTTGTGTCCCAAAATTTCTCAAGAAGAATTTAATCAAATTAAAAGATAATGTCATAAGATACTTAGCCTTTGAAACGTAATGACAAGGTAATAAATCACACAAAATGCAACTGCAAACATTGATCCAAGACAAAAGGCAATTGCCTGAAAGCACCATCCATCTCAGGCTGTTTCCAGGAGGTTTCCTGAGCACTTACAAGCCAAAACATGTTTTAGCTACCAGGCTAAAACCAAAAAGTATTTCAAAGAAAGAAGCCCTCATGGTACACAGCGAAGCAGAAGCAAGAAGCCAGGATGTTGCTCATCATAGAAGCAGTGCCATTAGGCAGGAGGAGTGAGATGGGGTAAATCTGGGGAAAAACGCATGTCACCAGAACATCACAGAAAAGGTTTAACTGTTGAACAACAGAGGTTTGAAGGTCAACTCCTGCTCTTCCATGTCTTCTCCCTTAAAGAGCGATGATGGCCATGCAAGTGTCATCCCCATCTCGTCCCACTGTCTCTGACATGAAAACTGCCAACGCCTCAGCCAAACAGTGCCTGCAGGACTGGAGCAGAGACAGGGAGGGAGGATGGATCAAACTCCTTTCATAGAATCATAGACTGGCTGAGGTTGGGAGGGACCCCAGAGATCATCTCATCCAACCTCCAGCCATGGCAGGGACACCTCTCAACCAGACCAGGCTGCTCAAGGCCTCATCCAGCCTGGCCCTGAACACCTCCAGGGAGGGGCATCCACAAAGACCCACCTTATAAAGTCACCACTATGACAAGAAACACAGAACAGCTTCTCCACAACAGACACTCCAGGTCAAAAAGGGTTTGATCAAACTCTAAATGACCACTGCAATCACCAAACTTCTCAAGAAATAAAACTCTGATAGAAATGGGATTTTTCAAAGCCAGAAAACAGCATTTTTGTCACCTTCTTAAATGCAACAACTGTAAGAGGCAAGCCAATTTCTGCTTTCACCTAAATAGATTGAATTCATCTTGCAGAATTTAATGGCCTTCTTTGGCAAAACAAAGAATATCAATCCCCCCAAAATTTATACCAAGCTTAAAACTTTTCTACTACAACTTTCCTCAAAAGATAGTAGCCACCTAGTTCTTCCTTCTCCTTCCTCAAGGTTCAAATGTCTGGAGGGCATCAGGTCGTACACTGATGCACACGACAAGATGTCACAAGCAACAATTCCCTGCAGCAGCACGAGAGGCCAGGGGGTGCCACGGTGGTTGCTCAGGAAACCACCTCCCTGGAATGTGCTGAAATTTGCCTGAAGTCTTAAAATAAACATCTTACCATTGTGCAAAATTTCGTCTCTGGGCGTCTCAAATTGAAAGAATCATTTCTATATGCAGAGTAGATAATGTTCTCTCCTCATTGCTATTTAGTGTTTTAAACTGCCTTTAAGTGTATAATTAATTACATGACTTGTCAGGGATCACTTTACAAGCCACTCCACCTTCACTCAGTTGCTAGGCTCTAGCATATCTTCAGCCTTAGTTTCCACCTTCTTTTGACTCACATTGTCGTTCCTGGAGAGGTCTGTGATTGAACACTGTGTGCTGTCATCCTTCACAGGACACACACCTTGTAGAGGAGGGTTAAAATAAGCCTAACTCCAGAGAAAGGAGCCAGGTTTCCTTGGAAAACCCATGACAGGCACTGCCTGCAGGCTTTGCCACAGGCCAGAGCAGGACTTGCCCTCTCTTCCTCCACCTTCCCATCATGAGCTGGATGCTATGCAAAGGCTCGAAGTCCTTTGGTCCCTAGGAGCTGTCCCCATCTATGTTCTTTCCTTTCTTCTTTACACAAGGATTTGTCCCCAAACACCTACTTCTCTCCAAGGTCTCATCTCCTGAGCTCCTTTAATCCAGATTTCTAGCCCAGCAAAACCTCCAGTCCCCATGCTGCTGTTTTCACAGCAGGAACCATAACTCCAGGCAGGTAAATAACCCATTTTTACCAGAGAAGATGAGTAAACATCCAAGGGGTGAGTGCTCACCTGAGCCTCTCACTGCAGCCTGGAGTGGGGGGAGAAGGGAGGAAGAAAGCTGTGCATGGCACAAAATTCCTTCTAGGAACAGCTTCAGAAACCCTTCCCAATGGATTCCTTTGCTCCCTCTTCACCTGCCTGTCTCACACTGCCAACATAAATGTAGCTGGGCTCTTCAGAAGCTGCTCCAGGCTCTGGAGCTGGGCAAACAAGGTCCTGGGTGCCAAGCATGCATGCACACAACAGAAAGAGCTGCTCCCCAGCACACACATTTTAGCAGTCTGAAGTAGTCTGAGACCCCTAATCTGAAGTTTCCACCTTTACTCCAAGTTCGTGCTGTTCACCAGTATGTACTATGACAACTCTCTGCCTCCCCTTCCTTAATGATGCTTCGTGTTTCTGTAACTACACTTCAAGGCAGCAGGAAACTCCACTTTTCCCTTCAGGTCACTACACTATCAGCAAGAGAAGGAGATCAAAAAGGAAGAATAAAAATTACAGATCCCATTGTCAGAGCCTGCTCCTGGGCTTGGCAGGAGTCCTGCCCTTCAAAACAGCCTGGCAAGTGAAGCTGGGGCAGGGGGGAGAGGCACACGTGTGGGCACGCCTGTGAGACCCAACACTAGACATGGGAACGTGGAATTTATGCTTTTTAAGCCAAATTTACAATTCAATTGTAATTCTCTGTAGATGCAATCACAATAAGTTGATAATTATTAACAATTATAAACATGACAGTAGAAGCTATTCAGTTAGAAGAAGAAAGAGTTGCAATGGCAACATTTTAATTGTAATTCATGATGACTGAAAAACTAGCAGCACTTTTCACAGCAACTATGGCCTCAAAGGAGACACTTCCCAGCACAGGGACTGTCTTTCCTTTCCTAAGACAACCCCTCTTCCAAACACAATGCATTAAAGAAAGCTCACATTCAAAATCTGGACAACATTCAATTAATTCCTCCAGTTGTGAATACTCCATAAGCTCACTGTGCACAGAAATAAGCAATACTCTGATTCAGGGAATCATTTATTAATAAGACCCTCTCTACTGTAGCTATAGATCTAAGAGGCAGATGGCACATATTTACATGGCATTTCAAAACACTCAGCATCCTTCTACCTCCTCCAAAGCCTGTACTGAACATGGGTCCCTTTGGGTCGTAAATGAAGGAAAAAGCAAGGGAGGAAACTGCAGAATTCAGCAGAAGAAATCCACCCCAACACTTGCTGCTGCTTTAAGACGGTGCCTGTCCCAGCCTCCTGCAAGGGCAGCACCTCCACCAGAGCCTCCATCCCTCCCCAGGCTGCCACTTCCAAGCTGGGAAGGAGCTGGGAAACGATGGTGAGGTGCAGCTCTGTAAAGACTCAGCAGCACTCACACATCTGCAGGAGTCTCTCTGGGCTTGGAGGGTCTGTGCGACCGTCAGGCGTACAGGGCTCAGCCAGGGAGGGACACAACCCACTCCCATTTATACTGCAACCAGAGGCCTCTAGCAAGATGTCTATTTTTAAGAGAAATTACTACAGGATACATAAATTAGAACAGATTTCCTTTTAAAAAAACAAACATAAAGCAATCTTCTTGGATGCAGGTCAACAAGATCACACAGTTCTGCACTAGTGGATGCAGTATTTCTGAAAGGTGGTTGCATTCCAGCCTCTCTGAAGACCAGCACTAACAATCAAAGCAGCATGTTTATTGGATCATTTTTAGCTTCTCAGAAGCAACTCTCTAGATCTTTGAAATCATTCTGAGGGGAGAAAAGCCACGCACAAACTGCAAGTAACCAACGTAAATGGGGATCAATTAGCAACTAATACTTATTCAAGTTTCCAAGTCAACGAAACTTGGCTGGGGAAGGTCCAACCAAGCATCTAGAAAAGGAGCTGTGCCACACACAAAAACCCCTGCGGGCTGGAGTCGCCTGTTCTCCCTCCTTTAAGGCAGAGCCTTTGCATGCAGCTTACCAGGGCAGTACGCATCAACGTCCAGTTTCTGTGCTGAAGAAAGTGTTGGGGAGCCAAGCTCAGACTCTGGGATTCGAGGGCTCTCAACAAACTTTGCTTTCCTCAAAGGGGCTAAGGAGAAGGAGGGGGAGAGAGAAAGAGAGGTCATGAGTAAGGGAAATAGCAAGCAACAGATGGAAGCACTTAACTAAACGACACTGTCAGACTCATATCAGGTTACCCCCTTTTTTTTTTTTGCCAGAAAAAAAAAAAATTTATCTGCATTCTTTACAAAGGAGATGGCTCTTGTTAAAGCTTTCAAACCGTACAGCCTTGCTTTAAAGTGTGCGAGTATTGAGGCACATTCTTGATATTCAAACACTTCCTTTTTTTCTACTTTATTAAATAAACTTCTTTATAGGAAGCAAATGGGCCTGGATTCAGCAACTGTAGAAAAGCTGAGATCATAGAGAGGTACACAGAGCCCATCAGGGTTTAAGATATTAACTATAAATATCTAAAATGAACGCCCAAATGCTATGTTCAGTAATTGTTTCCTCTGAACACAACATTTCCATTCCAAAACTTTCTGAATGTTTGACCAAACATATCTGGGGTTCAACACAAAAGGTCAGAGTAAAGCTAATACTGGCCAAGACAAAAGCAAGCACCCCACTTTCATCCCCCAAAATCCAGAAAAGAGTCAAGAGACTTAAAAGAAAGAGCAGGGAAAAGGTAAAACTGTCTGTAATAAAGCAGCATTGACCACCAGTGCTGGAAATGGGATTTCTCTGCATGTTTAACAGGCTCAATTCTGAAAGTTCTGTGCAACATTTGTTTGTAATAAAATAACTGCTACACTTTTATTAATAACTTTTTAGCCAGAACTAGCAAATAAGTTATATGCAGAGATTATTGCATCACATTCAAAGTTAAACTCACATGCCCATTCAAGTGAAAGGCTAATTTGAAAAGCCACTCTGCAGAAGGTGCTGTGGGTCAGCACGCTTCGTGCCTCTCTGATTCTCAGCATAATGGCCTCCATTTACATAATTCATATTTATAGTTCTCTGTCCTACAAATTAAATTTGGGATCTGAAACTAAAGATGGGGGGACAACGTTTGGTCTCGTGCATCTCCTGCAATAAAAGCTCAGGCGGGCAGATGATGACCTCGGAGGCAGCAATAAATCTGGGCTGTTAAGGAGCCTGCACGCAGCCTACGTGGTGGCCCTGCAGCTGGAGAAGGCTCTGGGAGGAGGAACCAGAAAGACTACACACAGCTAACTGGCTGGTACAGAAACCATCACAGGAATGTCTACAAAGAAGGTGGGGAAACCAGAGATAAAGGTTAGGGTATGTTTTTTCAATACAAAGTCCCTGTGAGGCCGAATACAGGCAAGGAATCAGACTCTCCTCTCTGTGCCAAAATAGGTGCTAAACACTCTCCTGATTCTCTTCCCCCTCACATCCATCCCAGGAGACTTCAGCTGATGAGGTAAAAAAGATTTTCACCGTTTTCACAAGAGCACCCTGGATGACCAGGGGATGTATTTACAGCACGTTCCCCTCCAGAGTGTGGGGCCCGTGTAACATGAGCCCTGGCCAGCAAGAGGAATGTGAGATAAGGGCCCAGCCTGGACCCCCCTTCTCCCCCCGACCTGCCACCAGCACACCAAGCTCATGGACGTGCCCCTGGCCCAGACACAGCCTGATGCTCAGTGCCACAAGCCAGGAGCCAGCTACGCAAAAAATCCCCCCAAGCCCCACACCAACACCCCCCCACCATCAGCTCACAAACTGGCCAACACCAGTGAAAAAATTATTCACAGTAATGATCTTCTGCCAGAGACTGATGTAATGAAACCACGTAAATATTGAGCAGATTATTACTATGGCATGAAAATTGTTTAGAATAATAACTCTGCACAGGCCAATCTACTAATATTTCATTTGTAATTGCAGTTTTAACAAATATGTTTATTTTGAATGTTTTACCATGGCCCCAGTAACAGTCATTCTTATGATCTATGTTAGAAACAGCTCATATCTTTTCTTTATCATTTCTGGCTAACCCTAGAACCACAAATCGTCCGGCGCGACACGCGGCGATGCTCGTTTCGCTCTGAAATACAGAACAAACATGGGTTTCACAGTTCAAGAGGTGTTAATGGCTGCACTGGGACTGGCACCAGGAGGTACTGCACTGACCATTAGTGGAGCCACCAACCCAGAGAGGAAGAAGTTTAATGAACAGAGAGAGGGCTGATGACACCGCCTGTGCCACCTTCTGTGCGCGCTCAGGTCTGCGCGTTTCGATAGCTCAGCACCTGCCAGCTCAGCTCCCATCCGTGAGGAACACACACCAAGCTCCCATTTCAGGGTGGGTTTTATTTCTGAATCTCTTCTGGATCCCCTTTAGTCCTCACCGAGGAGCTGACCCCATCGCTCAGTTAATTCCTGCATTCCCCAAACAACTGACCTACGGCAGCAGAACCCATCAGCTCATGGATCCAACAAGCTGATGCACCATTTTTTTCTTCTGAGGGCAACAAAGAACTTCACAGCACTTGATGTTAACAACGTGGTGAATACTTGATGTACTGTGAGTTTAGCCATACACCTCCTTTTACAGTGTTTATGTTCCCTAAAAAGCATGACTTAAGTCTTAAAACTGCGTGTTACCACCAGACAAGATACGCTGTCAATATGACTTAGAGACAAGAGTTTACTTTAAAAGGCTTGAGTCAATATAATCTTCTCAGTTTAACTGCAGATTGGGAAAAAGCCACAGAGCAAGTTTCTTTTATTTCAGATATTCTGAACCTGAAAAAGACAAAAAACTCCTCCTAACTCACACATAACCCGATTATATGAAAGGAGGATTTTCATGTAAAGAATTCAGCACTCCTGACTCCTGTCCAAATGAAGATTATCCTGGCAGAGTCATGCTCCAGCATTAGTTTTCTACTGGAATAAATAGCCATAAATTCAGCAATCTGTTTGGCCATTTTTTAGCCAAATGTTAAAGGGTAAGATGGATCCTTTTATACAAGTGACTTTCCATGTACAACAGTTTGCCCAGGTCCTCAACATCCTCCTGTGAGCACCAGCAAATCTTAAGATTAAAGTCTCAGGAGGAGCATTTGGCACATACTATAAACACCAACAGATGCAGGAAAAAATTATGTGAAGTATTCTATACCTGCCCTGGTCTGTTAGGTCCTTATTTCTGTTAGATTTTCTGTAAGCAACAGCCCAACTCTAGGCACTGATCAGCATCAAGATAGCTTCTCCTTTTACACAACTGCATTTTTTTTGAGCAGAGAACAGCAGTTTTCCCCAAAATACCAGGAATAAGAAAGGGGTATTTCCAATACCCAGTTATAAAACCTCAATAAATGAAGATGTTAGCAGTTAGCAACGCTGTCTTTCTGGAAGTGCAAAATGCACACTTGATTCAGAAAAACGTACCAGTTACAGGTGGCCTAAAGTCACAACCTGGTCACTGGGGTCCCCCCAGGAGCTGTTGGCAGCAGGTTGTGCCATGCCCAAGGGCCAGTCCTGCTCCTGAGGCTCGATGACAAACACAGAGCTGGCCTCACGCAAGAGCTGACTGGCTGCTACTAACGCAGGAACTTAAATTTAAATAGCTAGAGAAGTTATTTACAACAAATACTACACATTTCTGGGGCTAGTTTCTGCAGTTCTGAGTGAGATTAATCCCCATCGGTATCCAAGGCAGCAGAGCAGAACTAAAAATCCTTCCTTCAATCCAAATAAAATTCTCATTTGACTTTGACAGCAACTTTTGCCGTGCAAGGAAAGAGATGCTAATTCCAGGGTAGGAATTAACCACAGAATGCATAACAACAATTACCAGGGCAGGCATTCAGGAGGTTTAATTAGATGGCTCATTTATGATGCTTTCTGCAGCAGGTGGTTTATCTTCCAGTAGAGACAAAGATATAAATTATTTCATTCTTGGATTTCATGCTAATTCTTCCTAATATCCACACGAACACCTTAAGTACTATGTTGTCACCAGTGACTGAAGTCTTCAAAACAGGCAGGAATATAAAACAGTTTAAAAACTGTATGTAATGTTTTCTGGAAAAGTATATTTGAGAGAAACTGCCTTTCTGAAAGGGAAGAATTCCTCCATCTGAGTTTCAGGATTGCTTGCTGGTTATTAGGCAGGTAACTACACTAGAAGAGCCATACAGTGGAAGTACAGTCAATAAAACACAAAGACCTGCTGAGCCCCAACATTTCTGCAGCAGCAGAGATGGGAGATGCTGTTTTCTTTCCTCTGATGATGGAAGAGAAACAACTTTGTCACCTAACACTACAGTCAAGGGTGAATTATAAGAGATACATGAGCAAACCTGGATTGAGAACAGATGCACAGAACTGCAACAAACCCAAACTCACACAAGGGAAAATGCTGGATCAGAAATTGCACTGTCAAGCAGCCTGCAGACTGGTTTTTAAAAGAATCTCTTTAAAAATAGAGATTTTAAGTATTTGGAAAGTATGCCCACCTGAGGAACAGACAGCCCAGTTGGCAACATTCCTTGTACCTGTATGCCTGCACTAGTCACTCCTCAAGCTCTCAGTCCACAGCAGTACAGGAGAGCTGCTCAGACCCTCTGACACAGAAAAAAACTTCAGCTATCAGGAGCTGCTGATGGGTTTACCCTTTGTTCATCTGCATGGAGCACTGGGATCAATTCTTCTGCTGTTTGTAACCAACACTAAGCATCTAATCTACTACCAAATAAAAATAAACTGAAGAAAGACCAGGATGTGCTTATTCTTTCAGAGTAATCATTTTATCTCTATTAGCACTGTGCTCTAGCTCAGCCTATTGAGCTTCCTAATTCTATTGCATTTGCTTCGTTACCATTTCATTGTCACATAATTTAAAGATGAGTTAGTATTTTAATTAAAAAGGGTGATTCTTTAGATTAAAAGACATTGATGAAAGGAAATTATCATGGATTAGCAAAAGGCTTCATCTACTGAATTCAGCTGCAGCTCTGAAAGGAATGTTTCACTAAAAAAAAAAGATTATTAACATCTAATGACCTGATTGAACAAAAGGTTATTTCAGGCAGTCACTTCAGCAGGTCTGAACTTGTTCCATGGTCTGACTACAAAGTATACACATCTGTACCTTTGGGTGGGGGTGTACACCCATAAAGACACACATGAAACCAACCTACCTCCAGACAAGGAAGATGCTGGAGGAGAAGCAACTCTTTTCCCATAGCATCATCAATGGATTGACCATCCCAAGGTTCCTGGGAGCCTCTCCCTGGATTGGCTCCTTAGGAATATTAGAGGAAAGTCCATTATGGAGCCCTGAACTGCATTAGCACAACCCACATCAGCTTTTTATTACACAGACTCACATGCTCCAGCATTATAAACACAAACACACGTGCCTGAACTCCCCTGACTTGCTCCTACAGGGCAGGTCTGGTCCAGGAGCTCGGGTCAGCTCTTCTCCCCACTTCGGCCCTCTCCCTGCCTTATGCTCTAGTACAGCTGAATTTCAGCTATGCTTTGAGCCTTCCTCTGCCAGAAGAGGATGAACTAATGAAATTTGCTATCTTTGTGTATAAATACTGGGTTTTTCACAGGCTCAAGAGGTGAAAGCCTGCCAGTGATGATGAAAAGGAGTGAACTGCTCTATGTTTGCTGCACGCTCATCTCCTGTGACTGGTTCAGCTGAAGACAAGCTAATTTTTGCACTAATGTTGTAAGTGTTGTAAAAGCACAATATTATAAAATAAAATCTGGGCAGAATCATAGAATCATTTCAGTTGGAAAAGACCTTTAAGATCATAGAGTCCAACCATTAAGCTAATGGTGCCAAGCTCACCACTGACCCATGTCCCTCAGCACCACATTTCCACAGCCTGGAAACCCCTCCAGGGATGAGGACCCACTACTGCCCTGGGCAGCCTCTTCCAGGCCTTGACAACCCCTTCAGGGAAGAAGTTTCTTCTCATGTCCAACCTAAACCTCTCTTGGCACAACTTGAGGCTGTTTCTTCTTGTCGTGTTGCTTGTTCCCTGGGAGAAGAGCCCAACCCCCACCTACCCTCCTGTCAGGGAGCTGATGGGATCAAGAAGGTCTCCCCTGAGCCTCCCTTGCTCCAGGCTGAACAACTCCAGGTCCCCCAGCTGCTCCTCCCCACACTTGGGCACTAGACCCTTCCCCAGAATCCCATCACCCAAACTCACACACTTTTACACACCCTGCCCGAGTTTGGCTGCAAAGGGAAGAGCCAGAGCAGCAGTTTGAGATCAAACTTCAGAAAACTCACGTTTAGAGAGAGTCAAAGTGGGTACTTTGCACATCATCCGTCCCCATCTTTAGCTAATAATGACTGCTGCCATGCCAAGGGCTGATTCACGTGCTGGAAGCTGCCCAAGGGCTACGTAATGCTGCAGAGAGTAGATTTTATTGAAGTCTCCCTCGTACTAAAATGTTTTAAGTGCTGCAGTGCTATTGATCCACGGAGCTCCTGGAACAAATAACTGTCAGATTCAACACAGCTGGACTACACCCAAAACACGAGAGATGGAGCTTTCAGGGCCACCTCTGATCCCAAATGACTCTTTACTTTGCTGAGGTAAGGGCCATAAAAAGAGAAAATTAGAGATCACATGATTATTGTTGCTGGGGCACTCATATACCAGCTATGTGTAATTAGAATGTTTTAGGTATAAATAATAATAAAAAATTGATTAAACTTAAAATAGTGAAATTACAGGTTAACAACCTTCTTTAGACAATCCAGTTTTATTTTACACAAAGCATTGTGTAACTGTAACAGTTTTATTCCTTCTGTTATTTGAGAGTTTAAAAGCTATTTTAATTACAGTTTAAAGTCTCTCTCCTTTCACCACTCGGTTATCGCAGCATCGAGGGTAGGGCAGAACATACAAGTAGGGAGAACAATGTGTTGTCTGGAAACATCATATTTGTTCCAAAACTTTCAGAAAGCATGTTTAGTTTAGGAGATAAGGTCCTGGAACAAGAAAATTGAAGGAAATGAAGGTGGAAAGAGGAACAGAGCAAAAAAAGCAGGAAGAGTGTCAGGCAAGCTGGTAATGGAAGAATAACTATGGGAAATGAGTTAAAATCCAAACGACCAAAAACTGTCTCAATTTTAAGATTCTTCTTTGAACTGTAAGAACTCTGTAACATGAAGGTTTTGACTATTACTGCTTCTGAAAATGTTTCTTGTGAAAACAAGGAACAACCTCCTCTGGATGAGTGGATTCTGCAATCCTGTGGGACCACAGAGACCTTGAAAATTATTTCACCCCATCTGCCTCTCTCCAGATGAAAAGTTCTTTCCAAGGCACAGAAAATAAGAGCGAGGCAGAGCAGTGATGTTACAAAAAGATGTTCAGTGACAACAGAAAGGAATGAGTCTTCTAGAAAAGTGTTTTAACTAAATCTAATTATAGCTCATGTTACTTAAAGTATTACAATCTCTACCAAACAAAAACAAATCACAGAATCCCAGCATGGTGGGGGTTGGAAGGGAACCTCTGGAGATCATCCTTTGGTAGAACAGCCATTCCAAATCAATTTCCAAGGGAAAAAACTACCTGGGTTTGAGAGGCTTATATATATATCTCTCTCTTTAAAATAAAACCAGAATAAAATAATGCAGAGTTCTGTGTGATGTATTCAATAAGGGCTCACATGATGTTTGCAATAAATTGACCTATTCAAAAAGAAACAAATTTTGCCTAAAGCACTAACCTGTATGCAGCCTGCACTTCCAGAAAGAATTTGAGCTCACTTTCCATTGTGCTTATTACTATGCAACCATTTTCTGTCATTTCCAGCAACCAGAAGAACAATTTGTTATCAAACTTCTCACTGCTGGAGAGAAGCAGCAGCAGAGCAGCCGCTCCTGGGTCAGCTCAAACCTTTCAGTTTTAGGTTAGACCAGTCAGAGCATCCCAGCATGAATCCGTTGAGCAGCTGCTGCCTGGAATACTCTGGCAAGCTTTTAGGAAGAAAGTTGTTCCTATTAATGATCCCAGAAAAAAAAAACAAAAAACTAAACCAACTCTCTCTTTTTCCCTGTAGATAAGTTTATTTCCAACATGGGCTGCCAAAAAGTCTTTATCCCTGTAGGGGAGACAGCTTTGAGGAGAAGCAAGTTATTTAATTAACATAGAGACATGGCAGGAGGAGGATCTGATACTTTCATCTTTCCATTCAAACTTGTCAGATTGTTTTTGACTCCTCAGAGCTGTGTCACAGCAGTAGACTCCTCCATGTCATTTCCCATCTAAAATACTCCTTTTCAGCGTCTTCTGAAGTCTTTCAAAATTGCCTCTTTTGGTAGCAATTCCTCATGTGTGACTCAAGGCAGAAATTGATGTAGAAGAGGAGGAGGATAAAAGGAGAGGAAGTCAGTCAGCATCACTTGCTCCAGCTTCCTAAGTCATCTTTTTTACACAAATAAGCAATTCCCCTACTGACATTTTTCACAAATTTCTGTTGCTGTCAGTATTCCTTTTCAAGTTTTAGACACAGGTTATACTAAAAGAAAAAAAAAAAAAAAAAAGGCAAAAAAACCCCCCAAAACAACAGAATGAATGAAGACCTGGGTCTACAGGATGAAATCATCAAGTCATCCAAATTTTAAACCTACATAAGATCTGTTCAAATACTCAAAGAATCTTCCTAAATGGCAGAGATGGGATGGGGCAGAGCTGGAAGGGAAAGCGTTCCTCAGCCTCTCACATCCCTTTTCCCAACAGTTTTATTTCATTAAAAGTTAAATTTAAAACAGATGAGAGGAGAATGCAACAAAACTTGAGTGCTGAATTGCATTATTCCCATTCAATCTCCTACTATCCTGGACTAGTTCTTTCAGCAGCTCAGTAACTCAAATGTTGCACTGGCACTAAGAATGAGAAAAATGTCCAAAACAGACCTGGATATACTGAACAGGACACTTGTTCCAAAGAGAGCAGCAAAGAGCTTGGTCACTTTTATCAAACTCTAAGTAACCCTGTTAATTCATTGTTCAGGAAGAAACCACTTTACCATTTTCTAAGCATCAAGTCCAACTCAGCAAAACACAATGCTCTGATTTCAAGATAAACTTTCATAAGAGAAATAAGAAACTAATTAAAGACCTACTGAAGCAAACACATTTTCCTCTTCTCTGTACAAAGCTGACTGTAAGACAAATCTTGGGGGAAAATGCCTGGTTGCTACAGTGTCTCCAGCAAGGGCCTTTTGTTTTATGGGGCTTTTTGAAACTGTACATGTTGAACAAGTCAGGCTGTAGAAACCTGTCTGAACATTTAACATCATTTTATTTATCTCAAGTCACTAGAAAAAAAAAAACAAAATATATTTAACTGAAGATTCTTCCCTCTGCAGAAAAGAGCAAGTGTTAATATAACCACTTCCAAACTAAGGCTGATCTTCCTGGCAGCGTGTGTTTTCCTCTTCTGTATAGCTCTTCTCTCCATTTTTACTTACCCTGAGATTTGACTACAATAAAATCTGAATCACAACGTGTAGCTATGGAGCCACTTGAAACTAGAAGATGCTCAGAATCACTGTTATCCTACCATGGAAAACGTGATGGTGAGAGCCCTGTCTCACGGGGTGATGCAGGGACATTGAGCCAGGGGTATCACCTCCCTGTATTCACTTTTTCCTAACATATTCTGTGTAGCCAGCTGAGCACTAACTCTGCCCTTCAGACCACTTTCCATTAACCTGCTCCACACAGACACCAGGCAACAGGTCTGTAGTTTCCCTGAGCTTCATCAATGCCCTTTTTAGCATTTGATGCCACAACCACCACCTTGCAGCCACCTGGTGTTAAAGAAGTTGTGAACAAGAGGTCACCCAGCAAAGACAGTAACTGAGCATCCTTGAACACCCTCTGGCCCTCGTGCTTTGTCACAGTTTGAGTCTGTGACCACTGCTGCCACCCAAGATGGACACACCTCTGTTGTTCTTTCTCTGCAGCATCTGTACTGAGGAGGTTGGTACCTGCTGAGCTGTGTGTGAGCTTGGGCTGTTCTGGATTCCCCTCTTATTACAACAGTGTGAAAAATGTAAAACTGCACTGGGCTTGGAATGGTTCTGAAAAGGAACCACAAAAAGGAATTATTCACTCTAGACATTGCTGCAAGAAATGCTTAAGTGGTTTACAAGCTGTTGAGAATGATCAAAGGTAGGCATCAAATTATAAAGCCAAATGAAACTTGAAGAGAAGTGGCAGGGGCCAGGAGTAAACCTAAACTGCACATAAAGAAAATCTAATTAATTCTGCCACCATAGCCTTAAGATCACACTAAGATATTGTCACCATGATAAAAAGAGAAGGCTGAAGCTACCCTACCATGCAAAGCCCAAGTCATCCCATGGCAAAGCACATCTGAGGCTGATCCTGTTTGCTCTACAGTACCACTGTTTATGACCAGCACTATATAGCATACAGATAATATGCATTCCTTACTTGAAAACAGTATTTAAAATTAAGGCAAAAGATGAGAATAGATGAGGTGATTATATTTATGTGTCAATCATTCAAATTTTGTTGGCTTAGCTGATAAAGGCAGACCTGTAATTACCCTGATGTGTGCGTAATTGTTCAACTGATATGAAACTGTCTTTAGGATCCATATTTCTCTGCTGGCAGGAGCTTCACAGAATATTATATCCTTAAAATGAAGCTGCTTATGTGGCAAGACACAAGCCTGAATTAGCTGAACTTGTTAACTCCTGAAACCTGTACTGTGCTGCTGTGTTCATGAGGTGGTTTTTTAACCATGGAAATTGCTGCCATCCAACCACCTTTAGTTTTCAGTCATTTTCTTTGCTTTTAAAATTCTTTACTTGTAGAAGTAAATGAGCTGTCAGAGCTTTCTGGTTTGAGACATGACAACTGCTCATCAGCCTTTCCTTCCACTGAGGACCAGGGACATGGACACATGGTGTGCCTAAAAGATTTAACTGAAATATTTACATGAACATGTAATGACTTGTGTGCACACAGACCGACTGGACCTGCCTCTGCCAGTGACACAGGTGGACACACCAACCCGGTGACTTTCCTTCTGAAACCATTTTCTCACACCTGTTCAATTCCTGACTGAGAAGGTAAAAAGTATGATAAGGGGAAAAAAAAAAAAAAAGGAAGCTATATTCTCCTAAGCCTGCCTTTATCTTTGCAGAGAAAAACCTTGTAGAAATGCCAGGGAAACCTTGTAGAAATTCCAGGTTTCAGGCTTGGCACAGCTTGCAGACGGTGCCACACCAAGATGTCAAACTCTTCATCGCAGACACGCAGGACCACAACTCCCTGCATGACACACCATCCCTCCCTAGGTCTAAACACACGTGGTGGCTGCCTGGTTGTACAAAATACAGCCAGAGGGGCCGTCAGTGTGCCTAAAACCCAAGCTCCATTAGCTACAGATTTTTTTTAAAGCAAGGGGAAAATAATAATAAAGTAAAACTCAGGCTATAATGCAAGAGTGATGCTTGGTCCAGCTCTGGGAGCTGAAGTACTGCTGGGGACACAATGCACAGCTGCTGCTCCTCCTTCCTCTGCTGAGCCATCTTCCCATCACAGAAACTTTCCAGGAGGGTGTCAGGGTGAAAGGATCAAAGATATGCTTGCTCCTCAGTGAGCACAAAGGAACTCCCAGCACAAACTCCTGGTCTGTCACCTGCCTCAGCCCAGCTCGTGCCTGCCTCGGCTCTTCTCAGCACCTTCAGCAACCTCCTCTTCCCTGCCTCACTTTATCTCCACCCTTTGTCAGATTGAGAGGCTTTTCTCCCACCCTGAAGCTTCATTTTTCCACCTGCACTTTCTCCCTGTCCAGCTCTCCCAACACCCAGCAGCTGTCCCACCTCCTCCACTGACACCTTCATCTTCCAGCCAGCCCCTACCCCAGCATCTCTTCTGCTCACTCTCCCATTGCCCAGTCTGGTGACTCCACAGGCAAGCTGCCTTTACAGCACTCTTGCAGACCCTCTAAACAGATCTGATACTTTGTAGAATGAAAAGAGACAAAAAGAGACAGAAACCCAATATGAAAGCTCCAAAACCGCTGCTGAGACAACAGAAGAAAATCCCTCCAAGTCCAGCAGCTTGCTGCCTTGGCCCTGGGCTCCTGCAGCACCAGCCTCCTCACATCACTGTTAGCTGGTGCCACGTCCTGGTGCACATCAGCAGCAATTTTGGGATTGTATTGACTGCTGGAAAGCCTTCACTGTAGGTATTAGTGTGGCAGCTTCCCCGGCTGTCAGCTCTGCCAGCAGCAGTGTAAGAGTCCCACTGAACAGTCAGAACATCCAGAATCACAGTGCTCACCATCATTCATTTAAAGGTAGGGTTGGGGTTTTTTTTTTGGAGGGAGACACAGTTGACTGGTTTTGTTGAAGCTAATTTTTCTCTGCATTTAGTTCTTTTTACCAAGTAACTGGTTTGTTCATAAATATGTGGTTACAGGAAAAGCTCAGCTTGGCATGAGGTTGGATTTACTGGTGGGGTTTTTTTTGGTGTATCTCTTTTGAATTTACATAATTCCCATTACTGGTGCTCTTTGGAACAAAGGTCATTCACCTTTCAAACCATTTCCAGAACTTTCAAAGCATGCCTTAGGAAGGGCTGCAAAAAGCAAAGTGCTTAGTCTTTATTTTTCCCCACAAAATGAAATGAAGATGCAAACCTGTGGCAAAAATTCAACTTTAGGCGGCTATTTAAATTCACTCAGAAATTCCTTGCAGTCACATACTCATTAAACAGAAAATTGGACATTCTAATAGGAAAAACAAAATACAAAGAATTTAAACCAATTTGTCTAAATAGGTCTTGATCTGAAAGATTCTGCCACTGAACAGAACGCAAAGAGTAAGTCTTCCTTCCTGAAGAAATAGGGCAGACAGGAAATGTATACAAAAGATTTGTCTGTTACATTTATGGAAAAAAATCACAGAAATGCTGTAAAAGAGTAAAACAGGCAAAATCAGAAGAATGTAGAAGAGCAACAGTCTACATCTTTCACCTCTGCATGAACTAACGTGATACTCAAACACATCCTGCTGGAGACAAAGATTCATAAACAAGTCTTTGTTTTCTCAAGAGGTGCAATTTTAAAACACTGGGAGAGAACAATGTCAGGTTTAAATTAGCATCTGCCAGGCCCGAGGTAGGAAAGCTGACCAGTGCATTTCCTCCACTTAGGTTTCATGCTATCTGACATTGTAGAACAAAGGCCACTCGAGCTGGGGAACAAACTGGACATGAAGCAAGGTTGGAACTGTGGGATTATCACATGATGAAGTATTTATAGTGCAAACCCACTTCTTTCTGAAAGCAAACTACAACACAATGCTATACATTAAGTACTGTTTGGATGCAAACATGAAAGCAGAAATTTAATCTTGTGTGTATAAACAAATCACATGTGCAATGTTTAGAAGGTTTATTGCACAGCAGTGCTGGATATTTGGCAATCAGAAGGAACACTGAAGCACAACACTATATTTATACACCCATAAATGCCTTCTGTCCAAACAGAAACTTTTAACAATTATGATACAAGACAAAACTGAGGCCATATGTTCCATGGCAGATTCCTTTACTAGAAGACTATGTGGAGTTATCCATCCTCACCTCCTTGTGCAACCTGCCCTCGGACTAAGCTGGCAGCAAGAACCTGTTTCTAGGGCAGTACTAGCAACAGGTAGGGATCCAAATCACTCATTTCTCTTGTGCAAAACCCAAGAAAACAGAAAAGCTTTTAGAAATGGCTTTAACAGTTCAGAAAATCTTCCCTTCCCATTGCCACGCCTCTCGCCTACATAACCAGGCTGATTTGGGAACATGATTCCAAAAGCATCTTTTCTAAGTGGGGGGATGGAGGGAGAGGATAAAGAAATTATAATGGTGTGTTCAAAAAATCCTGAAGGACAATCAACTATCAAGATCTAAACCTGGGGAGGCTCAAGGCAACCTGCAGTTGCTCTTAGACACTGAGCCCCTTCAAAAAAGCCAACAGAAACCCTTCCAAAATCACATGTGAAACCAGGTTTTTATATTGCCATCTCCAGCCAGGCTGCTACCCACAACTAATCTGAAGTCTCAGCATCTGCATGGGACAGAGTCCCAGGGGAGGAGCTGCTGGGGCAGCCACCAAACCCCCAGCCAAGTCTGGACTGTGACAAACACAGACCAGACCTGTGGGTCCTGTGTGGTAAGTGCCCTTCAGCTACAACACTGCCCGTGTCAGGACCCTAAATAGCTGGTTTCATAAACAAAGAGGTGCTGAACCAATTAAATATTAGCAATGAGGATTATTTTTTTCTTCCTTCGGTCAAAGTACCATTTCAAAACAGTTTGGGTTAATTTGTTTTCTCACTTCATTTAGCTGTGGGATGTTTCTTTGTTGGTGACAGAAAAATGCCCATCTGAACATGGAGCAGAAAAATCTCAGGCACATGAGATGTAGCTGTAGTTCAGCTGGGTACTTAGAAGGCAATTGTTTAAACTACTAACAAAGCTGGTGCTGGAATAAGAAGCAGCTCGTTCAGAAATGTATATGCACAATATGTACTTGGAAGTAAACCAAGAATCATATCTTGGTAACAAACAATATGTTATTTGTTAATGAAGTGCAGGGAAAAGGGATGGATTACACTGGGGAGTATTCTGAGGTACAAGAACCATTGGTAAAGGTTTCTGGCACCAGAAGGCCTGGAAGTACACAGGAATACAACTTGAATGTTGGGCCAAAGACATCTTTCATAGAACTCCAAATCACATGCATGTGGTTAAATCAGCAACCTATCCAGGAATGGAATTATGCAGCACCAACAGCTACTCAAGGGAAGTGACCACAGAGCAAGGGAAGAGACAGCAAGTGCCAAAGCAATGGTCCAGAGCCAACAATCAACCTCAATTCTCAACTTTCCATCTGTTTTGGGCACTGGTCAGGGATCTGTGATGAAACCAGCAGCTCTGCAGTGTGTGACCCCACCAGAACTCTGTACACGTGCTGCAGGAACTCTTAATGAGTGGCAGCACTCCTGGCATCACAATGCTACCCAAGTCTTGATGAGCCTGACCAAAGCTTCCTACATGATTAGAGGCAGCCAGGTACAGATTGCACCAGAAATTAACTTCTGCAAAAAGAACAGTCTTCAGAGAAGCAATCCAACCCAATCACGCAGAGTAATGTAGGACACTGGAGTAAGAGTTTCCAAAACAGGCTGTCTCGTTATAGAAGTAGGAAAGGATTAGAAAACAAGCAGCCCAGTTGGAGGATAAAGATTTTTCTTGGAAAACAAGCAGCCCAGTTGGAGGATGAGGGCTTAATCCAGAAGAGTGTATCCTGTGAAGGTCCCTCTGTCACAAGTGGCACAATCAAGTGCACAGAACATCTTTGTGAATGCTCCAGAAGCACAAGGAGGAAAGATGCAGGCAAAGGAAGAGCCATGGCCTGATTTAACTCCAAAGGAGGCTTCCTACACCACCTTCTCTTGCTATAGAAACCTCTTAGCTATGTCTAAAAATTAAAATTCTCACACACCAGAAGTGTAATTGTGACAGATGCTCCATTTCGTGCAGCACCAGTGTGAAATAAGGACAGACTTCTAGCTCTGAGCTTCTGATAAGCCATGAAGGTTCAGGGCTATTTTCTTTGTCTTTTTGGTGTTATCTGCACTAAACAAACCTTTGGGGTTCTCCCTTTGTTTAACTATCTATAGAAATATCTGAAATGAGAAGCTATTACCACCTTTTCCCAGCTACAGTGCTGTGATAACATGTTTACCCCATCCTCTGCAAGTCTGAGCCATTCGACAGCCTCGATGCAAAAGAAATCCTGGGGAAGAGCAAATTCTGAAGGCTCTGCAGGCCTGGCAGGCAGGAAACCTCTCACAAACAGCAAGGGAAAGCTGGTGGGATTTTCTGCATCTATTACCATTTCTGTTCTGGCAATATGGAAGACATTTGTGTATGAAAAGAAGACAGAATGGGGTTCCTCTCATAAGCAGCGTTCACAAAAATCTGTGTTAAAACTGGTCAGTAACTTTCGAAAGCAAATAAATAAGATATGCCACTTTTTTTTTTTTTCCTTTCTTTCCTGTTTAAAAAAAAAAAAGTTATAGCCAAATTATCCTGAAATTAATGCAGAAGTGTCATGAATTTGACAGGTCTCCAAAAAAAAGAAGCCCTCAACACAGGACCTGGTTTAATTCAAAAAATTACAACTAGACACATTTATCTGTATAAATTTCAGGGACAGTTTTGGAACCCCAAAATACTTAAGTGGGAAATGTATCAATTTCACACAAAGACTTATGTTTGTTTAATGAAGATAAATGTACATATGTGGGTACCACAGAGATACATTCATCTACCTGTTTTACTTCTGCAAGCCCAGTTGGTTTCCATTTAAGTAGACGCCTGTCAAAACAAATCACAAGTCCAAAAATAATGGATGAAGCATCCCAAAAATTAATAGTAAGAATTGAGACAACGGGGAAAAAAACATATTCAGCATCTATCTTTGTATATGTAAGAGGATCCTCCTCCTCCAGCAGGTTTCATTGCTGGAGACATCAGAGTTTGCCACAGAGGGGAACAAGGCAGGACTGAAAACGCAGGTGTGGAAACCACAATGAAACTTGGCTTCCATGGGTTTTAGATCATGTTTTCTAAAGGGGCAACTCCACAGTTCTGACAAAACACAAGTTTTCTTCAGTTAAACCTCTGGATAGCCACAGACTGCAATGTGACAGGGAAAATTAAATGGAAAATTAATTACGCCCCCTCCCCGAAATCCATCGTGCATCCTGAACCCCCCGGAATCCAACAGCACTTCACAGCTCACTCAGTCCTTACTGCTGGGTGGTTCAGAGAGGCAGGAGTGGGCCTCCCAGCCAACCTCTACTCCTACACGAAAACCATGACATTCAGATCAGTGTCACACTGACAGTATGACAGTTCAACAAAGCAAGAAAAAGAAATGGGAGCAACCTCCAAACAGTAGGATATAAAAATACCTAAAAAGGATGAAAGTCTGTCCTGACACTAAGAATTTTAAGCACAACTCCCCTCAAAAATTAGATGCAACACGAGCACTAGACACTTGAATGAATAGCTATTCTTCAAATACCTTGGAAATGATTGTTTATACATTTGGATTTCTTCTGGTAGCTCTGAATTAAAAATCTCACTCTCTTAGTGAGTAACAAATATCTCCCTCGGCATACAGGGGTTTTATAATCCACTCAAACCTCACTTGTGGTCATTTTTCAATACAAAATGAAAACCTTATCTCAATCCCATTGTTCTAAAGTCTTAAAAATAAGCCACTCTTGGTATCTGTAGTAATTTTCAACTCACTCCCTGGTAGTTCTATTTTATCAATGCTCTAAAGTGGAATTTTTTCACTTTCATTCTACATTTTGTGTGTGAAATTCTACACGTCCTGGCATGCAGGTGACAAACTCAGGTTATGTAAAAGTATCACAACAACCACCACAAGAAAAATAACCCAAGCAGCACAACCCTCCCCGACACTACAAACCTTCTAATAATGGCTTCCTAGTAAAGTAGGAGCATCAGAACCCCTTATTCTACACTGATTTTCTGCGGAGCTCAGGGAGGCTGAGGAACACCCAACACCATTTACAACAAACCCCATACACAACATTGTCCGAATACTCACGAGGCTCCGTCCTCTCTCCCCATCACCCGACAGCGTGGGATCCTGCAGCAGGAGCTCAGCAAGCCCCTTAATTCATGGGTACTGATGCCTGGAGAGCAGCACTTCAGGAAGGACCCTCCTCTGGTCCACCCCTCTCCCTAGCGCCGGCTCCATATTGCTGCTCCCAACGTCAGGATGATGTTACAGGTGACACCTCCCGCTGCTGATGTCAACTCCGTTCCCAAAAGCACAACAACCACCTCCCCGCGCTGCCCGCTGCCCCCAAATCACATCACTCCTGCATCTTCTCTGTCCCCAGTGAGCAGGCTCGGAGATGATTTCCCAGCAGCTTACAGGCAGAGCTCACCCTCTTCGTTAAGTCTCTCGGCATCAAAGAGCCTTTCCTTCCAGAGCGCTGCAGCAAATGTAGACTACACGCCTCCCTTGGGGGGAAAAGGAAGGATTTTTACAATTTCTTTCTGTGGCGCAGCTGAATTTGCTCTTTCCTTAGAGCAGACTGCTGGAAGAGGTAAATAATGGCGCAGTGTACCCGGGTGAATGATTCACTGATGCTCTCCTGAACATTTCGGAGTAAGCCGAAGGGCTAGCAATGCAGCCCAGGACCAGAGCTGATGAATGGTGCAGTGCTGCTGTTGTCATGGCAACTAAGAGAAAAAAAAGCAGCGCCATATAAGGAGTTGTGACATGGATTCTGGGAACAATTTATACTAAGAGGCTGTAAGCCCTGGGATGCTTTAAAGCTGCAGCATCCCCTTCTCGGCTGGGTCCAGGTTTCATCGCTCAGACTGAAGCAGTTGGGACAAATCATCACATGCATGATCCCATCAATCCAAGACACGTTTGCTTTGGGGGCATTGTACCAAAACACAACAAAACAAGACAATTTTGCAGCGTTTTCAAGTAACCAAAATTGAAAAAAAAAAAATAAAAATGAAATTACTCAAGAAGGGAAATGGCAGGATGCCAAAAACAACCCCAACTAACATCTGTGAAAAATGAGGGTAGTGGCGAGCCCCACGGGGTCCACGCAGCTCCGTGCAGGTGAGCAGCTCTGCCTTTATGGAAGCAAGTGTGAGAAGAACCAAACTGCAGCACCATCAGGTGGCTGACTGCCTGAGCGGCACTGCCAGTGACCAGAGAGCCAACCACTCCTCCTAGAGACAGGAAAACATCCCCAAATTCACCTGGAGACCGGTCTGGCAGTGCCCCCACAGCACCTCCAGGCAAAGCAGAGCAGGGAGAGCCGACCCCACCACAGCGCAGCCATAGAAGCCAGGAACAAGCCCCAGGTTTTATCCTGTGCTGTAACACGGGGCCATGTGAAACTTGGCATCATCAGCAGAAGCTTTTCACTTACTGCATGAGCTGCTCGAATAGACAACACCCTGTGACCAAGAGAACTGCAACTATTTCCCCAAGAGCTGACTCGAGGCTGTCGTTCTGAAGCTCAGCAATCAAAATTTAAACTTTCACAAGTTCTTCCCCTGGAGTACCTGATTTTCTTTGAACAGACACCTACCAGCTTCTCCCCAACTCCAGCAGCCCCAAAGCAGCTGCCCCGTCAGCTCCCCTGCTCACACCCAGCTGAGCTGGTGCTTCAGTCTAGAGAGAATACCTAGTCCCAGAGGGCTGCAATTATTCATCTGGGTTTGTCACCATTAAACAAGAAATAAGTTTTCAATTAGAGCAATCTCAGATTGTTTAGTCTCACAATTACAGTTAGCATCAAGAACATTTCACCATTTGCTGAAGAGAGAAGAAAGAATTTACAGTCCTTGTGGCTCTTCCCAAAAGCTGCAAAGGAGGATGCAGAGGGATGGGTGATGGCACAACCCCAGCACTACAGATGACCTGTGTGACAGTGGCACAGGGGACATTGCCCACGGGTGTCCCCAGCCCAGCAGGATCTCTGTTGAGAACCAGGATGGTGGCTCCTCAGAGGTGTCACAGGGAAGAGCGAGTTTCCAGCCTCCTTAGCTCTGCTCTCACCATCTCTGAAGCATCCAGGGAAAGACTACACGTGTTCCTTGGGGAAGAGGATGCTACTGATTCCCTGAACACACCTAGGGACATTCCTACGCATTTCTATGAAGTGTATTCTTAGGGAAAGTTCCCCCATTCCCAAAGCACAGGGGAAGAATGTTCTCATCCTCAGGTCCCTGTCTTCAAAGACACTGAGGCATCTAATTCACACTGGATACAGGAGCAACAAGGCCTTTGAGAATCCAAGCCTAAACATCTAAGCCACTTCTAGAAAAACATGATTTATTTCTTAAATTTCTTGATAATACTCTCCCTCCTCCCTCTCAGCAGAGGCACATAAATGCACACCCTCTAAAAGAATCCTGAAGCTGGCAACCCGTCACTCAATAGAAAAAAAACAGAACTTGCCAAGTACAGTGATGAATAAAATTATCCCTGTGCATATAAATTTGCAGCATCTAAATTAAAACTCTTTCCTGAGGAGGAGCCTGGTGCAGCACTGGGCTTTGTGCAAGCCCTTTGCATGTGGTGGGTTCCACGGTGACAGAATGAAGTCTGGGCAGCTGAGTCTTGCAGCCCAAGATCTCATCTTTTAACCTAATACACGGCTGGGTTCCTATTTTTGGCATCGGTTCAGGAAAGCACTTAGATAATTCATCTCTCTAAGCACCCTCCTGAAAAGCCAGGCTTTCCTGGATCAAGGTATACAATGCAACTGCATTATTGTCATTACAGCCATGGCTTTGAGTCATCCTGATACACTTTTGATGTATAGTAGAATATTTAAGCCAATGGTTTTGAAAACGATTGTTCTCTTTCTGCACTAAACACAGTAATTTTTAAGTGCTAATTTTAGTCCAGGGAGAAATCAAAATGGTGTCTTCTATAGGTTCAGCTTGGGCTGGTAGGTTTGTGGGGATTTTTCATTTGTTTTTGGGGTTTTTTTTGAGTTTTGGTTTTTTTTTGGTTTGGTTTGGTTTTTTACTATGTATTTTTCACATTACACTTGCTAATAAAGCTACTGTTGTTATAAAAAAAAAATCATTAAACAGCATCAATTGAGGTTAAACATGCTGATCTAAAATATGTTCTTGGCCACTGCTAAACAACAGATGATACAGGCAGGAGAGGGAGAGCTGATTATTTATGCTTACTATTGCTTCACCCTTTAGAGCCACAATGACCTTAGTTTCTCTTAATCACCAGACTATTCAGCAGAGTGAAAACTGCAACCACACTGAATATTTATCATGCTCTGAATCCAGCCAAGTCTCCATACACACAAACCCCAGATATCAACATGTTAGCAAGTGACCTCAGCTCCTCTGGAAAGAAACCTGACACGCTGTGTAACATGTTCCTACTGCTTTCCACCAAAAGGGGCCAATTTAACTTTCCTATGGATGAAAAGCTGACTTGTTTACCAAGCAGCCATGTTAAGAGCTTTAAAAGGATAAATTCAAAACAAATAGATAGCATCACTCTTCTGCACCACACAGGTTTAGTTTCCTTTTTTAAGGGCTAAATTAAACCCCAAACTAACACGACACCCCCTGATGCCCAGGAAAAGGGGCCACCTCAGGAGCTGCTTTCTGCTCCCCATCAGAGCTGCTCTACTACGCTGGATCTGGGGCAGATCCAGAATGACCCAAGATATTTGAGCCTTTAAATGTGAGCAAATCATCCTGTGAAGAGCTAAAATAAATCTTCTGTATTTAGATTTTCATCTCTGAGGAATTCCAGAAAGCATCAGTCTGGAAGTTGGTAGAGTCGGATTTTGTTGCAAATGATCTGAGGAAATAAGTCTTTATGAAAAAAAAAAATGGACAACAAAGTTTTTTATGTAACAAATGGGACCATTCCACTATCCAACCCCTCCACAGATAGGAAAATATGACATGAATGGGTTGGTCACACACAAATGTATGTACGAAGCAAACAGCATGAAAAAGCCCCTACAATTGGATAATTTCTCAACAATTTTCTATGCTCTGAAGGTCGCTTTGAAAAATCCATGTGGCAACTGTCAGACAGACAAAAGCCTCTCTTTGTAATACTTCAGTTTCCCAGAATCACCCTCATCCCTTTTCCAAAAGGAATCACTGCTCTTATTGTGTAGGATTAACAACTGGACAGCAGAACGAGACAAAGCAGCAGAGGAACCACCGCAGCCAGCGAGACTTCGTGAAATGTCTCCGTGCCTTTGCTGTCAAACTGCTGGCTGCTGGTTTTTATCTGAAAGCTCCCACAGTCACACAAAGATTTTTTTAAGAAAGTTGCTTATCAATTCTACCAGATTTTGAGTACGCTACGATGGCACTTGCAAGACTTCTGCAAAATCAGAGAGGAGTACTGGGCGAAACTGGGGGGAAACGCATCCAAAATAGCACACGGCTGTGAACTTGTCTGCACGAATCCAATATTAACTCTGAATTTAATTTATTTCACAGATCATGCTGTTTTACTAATGAATAAAAATGAGGAGAGCCTTTACAAGCTACCATTTGATGCCCCCAGCCAAAAAAAAAAACCCAGACATTTTTTTTGCTTGTACAGTAAATGGTCAGTCATTCAACAGCCATCTCTTTCTGCTGCTGAGGGGTTTTTTTTTTTGCTTTTTAAATCTCTCAAATTAGTAGCAAATAAAAGAGATTGATGACAAGGAATAGTTGAAGAAATGTGTGATAAATACTATGGATAACAAAGAGTGGAAAGCACTACTTTCCCAATTCCTTTACACGTTACCTTATTGAAAGCAAGCAAATTCCTATGATGACTGCATGAGGATGTAAAATAAACACCTTCCTTTTACAACAGCAACAGTAAATTAAACTAATAATTTTAAAAATCGTGCTAATCCACCAACACATTGAAACAGACTTTGAATTTTAAGTATACCAGGAGCTCCACTGGAGTCATCAAGACATGTATATGCAAAACATGAGCATGTGTTTTCATGCTACACTGACTGGCTCTAGCCAGAACAGGATATTTAAAACAGATGGAAAAAGAAAAGGATGCAAGTAGAAGACAGACAGTCACCTTCTCAATCAGTATCCAATATTCTCGTGTGAAGCCCCAAAATGGACCTCTGAACAGAGTCAGGAGCCCACACTTCTCTTACTTCTGTGTAGTAACAGTTATCAGTATTTTGTTGATGCCACTCTGCTCTGTGCACACCTTGTTGAGGTCTACAATTCATAGCAGAGTTTCCAAACCAGGCTGACAGAGGAGGATGCATTTTTACCACCTGAATGTCTATAGCATGGCTCTACAGGACCACCTCACTGGTGTCCAAGCAGCCCAAACCCCTGGAGTTTGTATGAACCACCATCCCCTTCTTTGAATTACTATCTGCAAAAGCCACTGCTGGAATTCCAGTATCTGGTCTTCTGAGGAACTAGCAGGACACTCCAAACAGCAGCTCTGCAAGTCCTACAAACACTTTCTGATTTTGGAGTTAAATGAGCTGTTTCCACCTGGAAAAAGATAATTATGAATACATGGAGCTTAATCTGCTAGGATGAATTGTTATGATTTTAAGAAGTGGGAGGAGGTTAATGTCTGTTGACAAGCCAGGAGTCCAGCAGATCTACACCAAGGCAGCTTGCTGAGCAGGCTGGAAGTCATTGCAACATGGAGCTGCAGTGGTATAAGAAAAATTGCTCTTTCCATGAGGTAGAGCTCAAACCCTCAGCAAGTATTTCAGAGAAGAGTAATGAACTGTTCAAGTAGATACATGAATATAACGTTACTCAGAGCTACAAGAGGAGAGCAAATAAACACAAAGGATTCTAGAATTTCCATTCTGTGAAGTGCTGCAAGAAGTATTCAAAAGTACTGATAACTAGAGTAAAAAACAAGGTTTTAGAGGTGCTAAGCTGAAATGGATTGCACTTTGAAGCTATTTCTGTTATCCACCACTCAATTTTATGATTCTACAAGTCAAAATCAAACTTATGGAAGTCTACTTTCTTTTAGTAGCTACTCTGTAAAGTACAGTATATGTTGGGTCCTTGGCTGTGCCACAGAAGGAAAGGCTGAAGAACAAGCAGAAAGGAGCTCTGAACATCCAGCTGCACACCCCTGACTCTGCACTGCAAACTGATAGAAACCCCACAAAAAATTACCCAAATCCACAAAATCCTCCCACTGTTGCATCATTGTCCCTTCTGAAGAACCATCTCTGAACTTCATAATTGCTCTTATTTCCACTAAAACACTAGTTTAGGCCTTCACATCGTAAGGCAGAACTTCAGCCTTGCTTTAGAGGTTCTTAGTGATGGGAAATTCATGTTGAAGACTGCTGAGGAAGGCAGAGAAACTTTTAAGCTATTTTGATGTCCCTTTTTACCTCTTTCTGCCCAATTTCATTGCACCTCTTGAGCTCCATTGCTACCGGATGGGCTCAGACCACCATGAGATCCTGCAAAGTGACTCTGTCACAATCCAGGAATCTCATCCTCCTGTCCTTTTCAACTTCTCCTTTCACCAGTGGGCAGGGAAAACAAAAGGTACAAACAAAATGTGTCCAAGCTCCCTTTCATAGGCATCAATCAGGTTATATTGGGTGAAAACTCTTTTTGGAGGTTTCTCTCAGGACAAACGCAGTGCACTGGCTGATCAGTTTTAAATATGGGCACGGAGGAATGGCAGATTTTAGGCAAGGAGTAAGTTTCTCAACACTGTTACCAGTAGAAATACAATGTCAGGCTTTTATATGGATGTTAGACTCCAAGTCATTTTGAAAATCCAACCACTTTTAAATTTCTAGGTGTTCAATCCACAATCCCAGCAGATTAAAGAAAACAGTTTAAAATAAGGAAAAACTCACTTTGCTGTATAAGTTTATAGCTTTTCTGACTTATTCTCTCAGCATTCCAAATTGTATCATCAAGTTCTTTAAAATTACTGTAACGCTTCCACTCTGCATAAACCACAATACAAAGGAGAACTGAAACACACTCTTCTAGAAATTTCTCAGAAAACTACAGAACGTTTGTCAAACAGAGAGATCATTTTCAGAACAGAAAGATTTCTCTGTCTGCATGGAGTCCAATCCATTCCTGGTTTTGCCCAAAGTAGCTGCTACAACAAACAAAACGACGACTTGTACACAGAAGCTCGTTCAAAGCGTTTTCTCTTACAGATTTTTGCACCAATGGACCTTAAAAGCCCCACGGAACTTTATTTAAAGTCCTTACCAGTTAACTTCTTCACAGGTTGGAGCCGAACACTGATAGACTGATGTGTGAGTAAGGGGGAGGATGGAAGGGAGCGGGACATGCCCTCCATAATCCGAATGTGCTGCATACCTTCGGTCACTGGGAGTGGCGGAATAGCGTAGTCTGGTTCAAAAGCACAGTCGTTCTCTGTGGAGGTGCCTGAAGGAACAGAAGAAGAAAAAGGACCTGGTTAGAATACAAGGGAGTCTCCTGCTTTGACCACTCCCAGGCAGAGGACGAGCCCAGCACAGAGCCACCACCCCACAAGGCACCCAGTGGGCTCCACCCTTGTGTTCATCGTGTACGGTCTTGACACCTCCCTTGAAGAAATTCTGTTTCTGGAGCAGCATCTCAACACACCTCTAAAGATTATGAACAGCAGAGCCATGAAGAATTTATTCTGCTTTTTTTTCTTAAACTTGTCTTTCAGAGTTCTAGACTCACCAGTTTTAAACAGATTTCAGATAAAGCAAGAATCTTTTCACTAATAAGTTTTTTTCTGCGTTTAGATTGTGTATTCCTAAAAAACCTTCCAACTGAATTAAATCTCACCAGAAGGACCTTTAGCCAAAATAAACCCCTAAACCCAAAGAACAAAAGCCCCCAAAAGCACCCACAGCCTCACAAACACACACAGAGAAGCGCTCAGAGACACACAAACCCTGCATGGGACCCACACCATGACAGGTCTGTGTGGAGGACACCAAATAACATGGCAACAAGTGGAGATAGAACAATAAAAGCACATACTGCCAACTGCTGCAATAAATACTAATGACAAATGAAAGGCAGGTGCTCCAGATCAGCAAGAGTTAGAAGTTGTAGGTTCCTCCCAGGAGCTCCAGAAATAGAAACCTCTGGTCAAGAACACTTGGTGCTCCACCCCTTGTTCAGTAAGACTGACAGTCCAACGCAGACAACTAAAAATTCATCTGCAAAGCCAACTTAGAAACTCTTAGCATTAATATTTCCTTACTGGTAATGTAAGATTACACTCACACCACACTTCTAGGAGATGAATTTTAGCTTTTAGTGCCTACTGATGTTTTTCCTCCATAAAGACATTTATCAGTTGACTCCCATTGGATACCTCTGTGGTCCTCAATGGCTTGGGAGAATATGTTTAAAAGAAAAAACGGAACTCCTGGGCAGAAGAGTAGACAGGGAGCAGGGACATGGTTTAGTGGTGACCTGGCAGTGCTGGGTTAATGACTGGACTTGATGATCTTAAAGGTTGCTTCCAACCAAAGTGATTCTATGATCCTATTATAGACAAAAACAGGGAGAAAACAGAAGGGTAAATGCCTCAAAGACATGGCACTCCAGAAGAGATGATGGACTAGCTCTATTCCAGATAGCCAGAGGACAGTGTGAACAGTCCAATATATTATTTAAGATCAGAGGAAAAACCTATATTGCAATAACTGTCCGAAGTCATGGACAAGCTGCTGAAGAGGTAACACCACTTGTGGCAAAAATCCATCCGCTACTGACGCCAACTTTCAGGAACATCTTCAGCATTCTTCTGTCATTCCTTACAAGAAACCAAACCAAACACTAGGACACTTTACACATGAGCTATTTCTGATGGTTCAAAATACAACTTTTACTCTTTTCTTTACCAAACACTTGCCACATTCGCAGCAGTCTACTGAACATATATCAAAGACTAATCCTTAGAGAGGTGATTTTCTTTACCTTCCATAGGTGCCAGTACAGATGGGACAGTTTGATGTTTTATTCATCAGAGACTGCTGTTATTGCCATGAACTGAGCCACACGCTGACGTTACCCCACCCATTCCATGCTGCTTTAATTAAGTGTGCACACAACTGCCCTAATGGAGTACAGCCCTCTAGTTTTATTAGAAGATGCTGTTGCTGACAGTATCATGCCTTTTATAGAGACACCTATGTATAAAAATATATGTAGATAAAGATGTAATATATAAAATATTTGGCTATAGTAGCCAGCAAAAACTAGAATTACTCCTCTCCCCTGCAGTTACTCCCATCTCTACATGAGCAGGGGCTCAGCTTTGCTTCTCAGCCTGAGACCAAGTGAAGTTGGTGCCACTGTGACCCACCTCCCACCTCTGCTTCATTACAGACACGGAGTCCGTGCTGATGTCCATCTCCAAAGCTTTTCATCAGGCCTCTTCAGTCACACACACTGGCACTACTTCAGTGTGCTAAAACTGTGTTCCTCTCGTGGAATTCTGGTGTTCACAAAGGAGGTGTCTACCTCAAATCAAGCTCTCTAGAAGCGCTTCTAGAAAGCAGGGAGTTCAGGACAAGATTCACCTAATGATACGTTTTAGGGTTCTGCTTCAGGCAGAGAAGAATCTCAACCTGGACACTCCACAGACTCCATTCATGACCTCTCCGTGGACTACACAGGGAGCTGAGGGCAAAGGCAGCTCAGCTGCACTCGCCCATGTCCAGCCAGCTGATCACCACCCCAGGGTCTCCCACTGGACACCCATCTGAGCTATGCACAACGCCCACAGCTTCGAGGGAAGGGCACTGCCATTCCTCAGACCTCCTTCCACTGCCTGTTACACAGCACATCAGGCAGACAGGACAGATGAGCTTTGTGGGAGACACACTCGTGCTCTCAAGAGCCAGCCCAAGTCTTGCACACAGCCCACACAGGACAGTTACTGCTCAGCAGAGCTTGAAATCTCAGCTTTTAGGATCTTGTTTCTAAGTTTTGTCCTGCTGATGATCCAAAAAGATGCAGTGGCTCTGTTAGTGCAGTTGGGCATAATCTGCAAGTTTGGCACCAACAGGGGTGTTGAGACCCTGGCCCAGGTTGCCCAAAGAGGTCAGAGATGCCCCCATCCCTGGAACCATCCCAGGTCAGGTTGGACAGGGCTTGGAGAAACTGGTTCTAGATGTCCCTGCTCACTGCAGGGGGGTTGGTAAAGATGACCTTTAAAGGTCCTTTCCAACCCAAAACACTGTATGATTCTATGATTAATATAGCAAGAAAAAATTGACTTCTGCCAGCTGTGCATTGCCAGTTGCAATTATTGGCTCCATATATAGCCTACTTGACATAAGCTGATGGAAGACTTTGCTTTTTGTGAGCTGAACACCTCTGCTGACTCTGCAAGTCTGCTGCTAATCACCTGGAAGTGCCAGGAAAGGCCAACCAGCACCAGTGCCAATATCAGCATTGGCAGTGACAGAAACAAGCTACAATGCTTTTTCAAAATACATTTGGCACCAGACACGAAAAAAAAGATTGGCCAGCATTGATTTTGATTCTTAAAAACAAAGTTCAAAGATCCTCAGGCTAGACATTTGGGTTTGAGGGAATTATAAACATGAGGCATCTTCTGCAACTTAAGCACTGGGAAAGATCTAAAAGTCTGGTTATTATAATGTAATTTCAGGTATCTGTGACCAATCTTTACCTAAAACTGAGTGCAACAGAGACATGTATTATAGAGAAAGATAAGTAATGGTATTTTTGCAATGTTTTCAGGAGTATTTTCCCTTTTAAAACTCAAATGCTTTACAACAAAAGCAGTGAGCTCACAAAATACCCACAACATGCTGTTTTCATTCCACAGATGTCAAAATTTCTCCCTCATCCTTGCCAGAGTAAGCAAACACATAAGGTAGTTGAAGCAGTCTTAAATTTGTTTCAGTCAGAAAGAATATTTGGTTTCTCAAACCCTCAAATTCTGCACCATTCATGGCTGAACAGGACCTTTTGCCACTTTGTCTATAAAAGATATTTAAATAAAATGTTACCACAAAGTGCATATTTGAACTAATAAACTATTTCTTTTAGTTTTCCAAGATAACAAAGCTTTATAGACAGCTGTAATACTTGGGCATGACACACAGCGACATGGAATTTTAAACACAAGTAAGACAACTGCCTCATTTCAGCTGGCTGGTTTATCCAAGTATAATAAACCCCTTTATCCCATCACTATGAAAAACACACGTCAACATGAGCAGACAGGTAGCAACTTATGGACAGAGGACCAGGCAAAGTTAAAGACAATTTTTTATGGGCAAATAGACTTCTCCCACACTGTAGAAACCCTGTGTCCACAGTCACATCTGTTGATCCAAATGGAACTATTCAGCACAGCAGCTTGTTTCTCCAAGATGTTCTCCAAGAAGCATTTTTTTACCTGTTTCCCCCTCTACTCCCTCTCACGCTGAAGCTTCTTGCCAGCTACTGCAATTCCTAGAGCCATACTCACTGAGGCAAACAGGTTGGTCAATCTTTAGCAAGCAAAGTATTTGCCAAAAAAGCCCCATGTCCTCATCTCCAAACTTATAACACTAACACGTTTTCCAGAGCAGCCAAAATGCTGAGTAAATAGGCTGAAACATAACCTGAGAGAACAGAGTGTCTGAAAAGAGCATAGGGAAACCCAGCAGGCAACTCCCATCAGCAGCTGCATCGGAGCTGCTGGATCCTGTCACAACAAACCAAGGGATAAACCCCAGACAAATGGAAGGACATCACAGGGAGGAAAAGCAGCGAGAGTGGGCACGGCTCAGCCACCAGAAGTAACACAACAGGAACTTTATCTGGGATAACAGTGGCTGGAAAAAAGCAGCCATTCATTCTGTACGCTCAAAGCACAGAAACGCCACTTACACGCAAGCTACCACGGGCTACGTGCACTCAGAAATTCCCTCGTTCCTTCTTAATTTGATTTTAGACCTTCTATTTTAAAATAAGAAATTTTTTTTTTAAATGTTTGAAATAGGAAAAAAAAGATCCTGTGTTAACAGAACAGTTTCAGCTGTTGACATTCCACAGGGCTTCTGGGTTTTAACTCTGAATTCCGATGCCCCTAATTCTGATCACAGGCTTCAATCACTTGCAATAATTTTCCCTGGGCAACACTGGAATTCTGCCAAAAAAGAACAATGCTCTAGAGAAAATGTCTCCATAATAAGTCATTAGGACACCATGACAACAACAGATTTGAACCTAAATGAAAGGAGAATTATTGCTGCAATCCCAGGGAAAATATCAACGCACACAGCACCTACTAGAGCCAAGCTTCCAAAAAATGCTTCTTAGTCTCAGGAGCTGTGTGAAACTATCAGATTTTCACAACCCTTCCAAATGAGCAAATGCTTAAAACTTCAAATCTACTTCAAAGGACATGTAAGGCAGCACAGAGCTAAGAGCTGCTGCTGTCAGTAACACAAATCCCTGTTCCATGGCTCTAGTGGTGGTTTTAACCCCCAAGCCTATCGTGAACGATGGATACTGAACAAAAGGGTTTGTAGAATCATTATTTAAATAATATAAAACCTATTTTTACACTCTCTTCCTACAACCCTTTGCCCTGTTCCTGTAGGATGAAACAAAACCAAGCAGAAGACATGACAAGACAGCTGTTCTGCCCCTGGCAGGATGGCACGGGGCCCTCTCCATCACATCTGCGTTTGGTGGAAGGATAACCTGCTTCTGGAGAACCTGCTGGGTTCTCCCCTTTGCACTCCTGGGGAAGGCAAGTGGCCAGCATGTGGCCTGTTGATTTGGGCTGCTATGTGCTGAAGACTTCTGACCACCAGCTCCAGCAACAGCCTCGTGTGAAGCTCTGTACAGACACCAGATACTCCACAGGTACACCTGAGCTGTGCCCCCAAACTGCTTCACACCACACAAAGACTGGTCTTGAGAATGTCAGAGAATTTGTAGCTATGCAGATAGTAAGGGTGGTTACAAAACTCTATAGGGGTCACGCAGTCTTATGAGAGAACACAAACATTTATATCAAAGGTGAACAAGTGAGAAAGGAGTCACTGAGGCAGAACAACACTAACGTTTACCTTGCCCAGATCGGCTCTGACGGGAGTCTACACTTGCCTGTCTTCGGTCTGGTGGCTCCTCGTTCCCTCCATCTGCATGAGAACCAAAACAGCACAAGTAGAACATCATAGTGGACAGATCAGGCAGATGCAACTTCTCCTTGAGTACCATAACGTATCTCGTAGGAACAGCAGCACAAAAGGTCCCTCCTGCAGACTGGGGCAAACTGCTGACTGTCTCCCTTGCTGTTCCTTTCAGTTTCTCCCCAGCTCACTGTGAATGAAACTGGTGAGGTCTTCAGGAGGTAACAAGGCTTTTAATTTCTCCTACTGACCCCACGGATATTTGAATGAAATAGTAACCAAATTGTGCATCTTCAGTTAGTTTCTTTACTTTGAAATGTTATATCAAAATATAAAAAATATATTATGTTGTTGAAAAAAAGGTCCCGAAAAAAAAGAAAAAAAAATCCTCTTTGAAATTGTTTCCCTTTAAAAATTATTTGTCAGCTAAAAATTCAGGCGGGCTGGGAAGAACAAAACCACTCTCATTATATCCTCTTGAAACTGTTTAGGAAAGCAGCTATAGTTAACAAATAAATCCATCTGGAGAAATGGGAGTGGGACACTGTGTGCAATATTATACAATTAATTACATGCTGGTCTTCATTGATCAACTGACCAGATTAGAAACAATAGATATGCACATCAATAGAGCTGCTTGAGTACACAGGGTTTACGCCAGCTGAGAGCAAAAAAAAGTCCAGCTATGCAGATTGTGAAAAAGCAAAACCAGGCATTTAAAATGCAGGATGTACTGCAGCAGTTAATACACCTTATGGCAGGGGAAGGGAAGCTTTTATGATCTTTAAAAATAGTTTTGAACTAACTCAATTCTTAAATAGCTCTTTAAAAACTCAATAGTTGATTTTAGCATTTATACTTTTGCTTATAGTAAAAGCAGCTGCACTCTGCTGTGTTTGTATCTCCACGTATCTACACAACCCTGGAGTTATTTGTTGGACTGTTATGCCATAAAGTAAATCAGCTTTATCACAGACTACATCTGTCAGTCTGGCGGGGAAGGCACGTCGTGTATTGGAGCACAACAGCAGAACTGGGAAGGTGACTGAGAATTTAAGCCTACCCCACCCCCCCAGACAGAGCCACCATTGCCAAAGGCCCCTGGCTACGAGCCCACAATGACAACCCTCAACGTTATGAAGAAAACAAAACCCCTTTGAGTCCCAAACAACGCAAGACAATTGTAAAGATTCAAAGTTTCAGAGATTAGTTACAAACAGAAGGCCATAGTATTAAAATCAGAAGTAAAAAGCTCTTATTTGTCAGAAGCCACATCATCATTATCAAAAGACAAACCCAGTGCTCAATAGTGTTGCATAGTTATTATGAGTGATGCCAGGACACTCCAGCTGATCCACAGGTAAACCCTTCCCCCTGGCATGGAGCTGGCCCAAGGCTGGGTTGGTTTTGAAGGAGGTGGACTCCATCAAACAGAGGAGATGCTGCAGGATGTGACCTCACAGGAGATCACATATGCAAATGTCCGGTTCCGTGGCAGAGAGACCACACAGCCCTGTCCTGTCGTGAGGATAACCCGGGAGGTCCCCATGGGCTGGAGCTGCAAGTGGAGATTCCTGCACCTGGAGAGGAATGCTCCCTGCACCAGTACAGATGAGGGGTTGACCTGCTGGAAAGCAGCTCTGTAGAGAAGGACTGGGGAGTCCTGGTGGACAACAAGTTGACCATGAGCCAGCAGTGGGTCCTTGTGACCAAGAAGGCAAACGGTCTCCTGGCGTGCATCAAAAAGAGTATGCCCAGTAGGTCAGGGGAGGTTCTCCTCCCTCTCTACTTTGGCCCACTGAGGCCATCTCAGGAGTATTGTGTCCAGTTCTGGGCTCCTCAGTTTAAGAGGAACTACTGAAGAGAGTGCAGCAGAAGCTGTGAAGATGAAGAGGGAGCCTCTGGAGCGTCTCTGTGACAAGGAAAGACTGAGAGCCCTGAGGCTGTTCAGCCTGGAGAAGACAGCAGGGATTGGATCAATGCTGATTAAGAGCTAAAAGGCAGGAATGAAGAGCACAGGGCCAGACTCTTCATGGTGGCACTCAGAGACAGGACATGGGGTAACTGGCACAAACTGGAACCCAGGAGGTTCCATCTGAACAGGAGGGAAAAATTATTTCCTGTGCAGGTGCCAGCACCCTGGAGCAGCTGCCCAGAGAGGCTGTGGAGTCTCCTCCTCTGGAGAGATTCCAGACCTGTCTGGACACCATCCTGGAAAGCCTGCTTGGGGCAACCCTGCTGGAGCAGGGGGTTGGATGAGATGATCTCCAGAGGTCCCTTCCAACCCCAGCACACTGGGATTCTGTGAACACTCCCAGCAGGACACAGAGCGGTGACTGTTCCCTGCCAACGCCGTTAGGTTTGAGAATGGGAACTGCTGCACAGGGTCCAGAGCCCGGGAGAGATTTCTCAGGTAATTTGCAAGTTACAGAATATATTAAGAAGGAGATAAAGATCTCAGGAAATTAACTTCCCGAATCAATGTAGGAGGGTGGGAAAGGAAGAGATCAGTCTGATGAGTCAGCACACGGCGTCTCCAGTGGCAGGCAGGACTGTGCTCCCCAGTGCTGCTGCAGCAAGGCTGTGCCTGGGGTGGCACCACACAGTCTCACAGGCACCCTCAAAACCACTCAGGGGCTTTTAACCAGGACTGTTTTAAGAGCTGGTGTAAAGCTGTCCCTCACGAAGGTACAAAAGCACACGAGTGTGCACAGTCAAGGAGCAGAGATAAAAGCACAGGTTCACTGTAGTAACACGAGGCAGCCTGGAGGCCATGAGCTGTTTTGGCAAGCCCTCTACCCGCTACCCCATCAACCCTCCCCATCTGCTGTGCCCAAAGCAGCAGAAAGCCCAGAGCCCCTCCCAGCCAGGCAGATCCAGGCAGGACGGATCCTCGGGGCAGAGCGGGCACCTTCTCCCTCACAGGCAGGAATGGTAAAATGATTGATACTTGCAATAAAATCTAAAACAACACAAACAAATCAACGCCAGGTAGTGGAGAAGGCTGGTACCTGCAGAATTTAAGATGTATGGTGGAAAGGCAGAGGACTGCAGGAAGATAAGGACCAACTTGCAGTTAAGAGTTGAATGATTGAACTATTTAATCTTTCCTTCTCTTCGCTACAAATCAAAATTTTGAACACATTCCATTCCCTGCAGTGGAGGAGCAAGGTTACTAGGGAACAATACCATACATAATTAAAGAGTTACCTTAATATACAAGTAAAAAAGGGGCAAATTACTGTTGCTAAGGGAACATTAATCCTCACAGTTTTGAACTTCCCAGTGCTCAGATTTACTGTCTTGATAGCGTCCACCTCCATGTGCACATCAGGACTCAGCTGTCCCAACAATACTGACAGTAATTTTATTTATGCATTATTTTAGGGAGTTGTTAGTTTTTGCTGTGGCAGTATCTACTCTATATAGGCATGACCCACTGTCTGGACAGCAGTTTGCAGACAGTATCACTCGTGGAAGTGCAATCAACTTGGCTGCTCTAATGAGTGTCAGCATGGTGAAACAGCACAGTTATTGACAAAGCCTCAGATGCATCGTCTAAACGAGGTCACCAAAAGCAGATCGGTTGTGAAATCATTGCTAGAAAACACTGGTATCTGTGTTAATTTAAAATAAAGATCAGAACAGACTAAGATAAACCTGGTTAAGGAGCTTCTACAGAAGTTGCCATGAAAACGAGAAAATAGGGGGGTTTTTTTGTAAATGCCACAAGGGAAGTGAATGACAGCAAAATATTGGGTCAATAATCCATAGATACATAATACAATAATCTTGTACCTAGCAATAAAAGGCAGGGAAACGTGATTTTTGATTTTTTATATATCTCAGTCTCAAGAAAGTCCATTACGATTTGCACATGATTTTAATTTCAGAAAGATGCTGTCTCACCAGCATCTAACATCCCTCCAGGTGGGATGCTGGACAGAAACTGGGGTCAGAAATCCAAAGAGGGCCAGTTTAGTGGCTGCCTGTGATGCAAGCATACAGCAAATAGTAACAGCAATTAATTCTTTCTGTCAATTACAAAGACATTAAGTAATCGCAGCAATCTTGTTTAGGAAACACTTCAGACAAGCAGCTTCTCCTGCTATAAATGGGTCTGACAAACACCCGCTTCCCGTTTTTCCTCACCGGACCGTGTCATCCCCCCCAGTTTACCCTTTCTCCATTTACAACAGTGACACAACAAACCCCTCTCTGACACACAGAGCAACTGTGTTCTTCCAGCAGACCACTCCCAAAGGGAAAAGAAAATCCCACGGGATCATCAGTCCTGGGGAATAAACCCCCTGCACAAAGCACCGCGCCGCAAGCAGCACAACCCGTCTGCAGAGCCGAGGGAGATGCATCAGCAGCAACACAGCCTGGTGTCAGCACACAACACCTCCAGATCCCCTCCCTGCCAGGTGCTCCCACAACAGGCAAAGACAAAAAAAAAAAAATAAAGTTTTACAGCAAATCCAGTCCGAGCAGCCCGATATTCCTCTTCCCCTATTCAATTAAAACAGCATCTCAAACACACACAGCGTGACTAAACATCTTTGCTGCTCTTTTATCTGACAAAGCAATTTTTAAGGCAGAAAAATAAAAGGGTGGGTCAGGCTGCTCCACGCATGCTGGGAAATCTGCAGCAAGCACCCACCGCGT
>NW_008587773.1:0-263 GCF_000691845.1 Merops nubicus
CTGGACCCCACAAGATGCTAATTATAAGATAATTAATGCAAATTTCCCCCCCTGTGATGTCACTTGGCAGCAGAGGAGGCGACGGAGACGTGACACGGACCCTCAAAAACATCTTAAAACACCAAAAAACGGCCCCAAATGAAGCCACCAAGTTGGGAGGGGCCGGCCACGAGATTTTGGGAGCCACCTCAAGGCCAGAAAACCCCTTTTCTGCCTTAATTCCCCCCAAAATGAAGGCAGTTCAGCAAATCGAGGTGGGGCTC
>NW_008587773.1:307-1800 GCF_000691845.1 Merops nubicus
ACTTTGGGGAGAAGAAAAATGCTCGGGGGGGTGTGTGGGAAGAGATCCCCCCCCAAATCTTGAAGCATCCAGGGCTGAGAATCCCCCCCACACACAATGCCATGGGTCTTCTTCAGGAGCAGGAGGAGGAGGAAGAGGAGGAGGAAGAGCAGCACAGTGTGGGAGGTGAGCACGTTCAGCTGGTCAAGATAAATCTCTCCAGCCTCCATCCTTCTCCCAGGCTTCCTCTCTGTCCTTTTCTCAAATCTTCATCCCTTTCCCAAATCTTCATCCCTTTCCCAAACCTCCATCCTCTTCCCAAACCGCCATCCTCTTCCCAAATACCCAAACTTCCATCCTCTTCCCAAAGCTCCATCCTCTTCCCAAATCTCCATCCTCCTCCAAAACCTCCAAAACCTCCTCCTGAATCTCCATCCTCCTCCTGAGTCTCCATCCTCCTCTCCAAGCCTGCCCCCATCCCCTTCCCAAACCTCCATCCTCATCCTCCAACCTTCATCCTCATCCCCAAAACTCCATCTTTCTCCCCAAACCTCCACCTTTCTCCCCAAACTTCTCCTCCACCCTCCTCAAATCTCCCTTCTCCTCCCAGACCTCCCCTCCATCCTACTCCCAAGCCTCCATCCTCCTCCTCAAACCTTCATCCTCCTCCTCAAACCTCCATCCTCAGCCCCAAGCCTCCATCCTCCTCCTCAAACCTTCATCCTCCTCAAATCTTCATCCTCCTCAAACCTTCATCCTTCTCCTCAAACCTCCATCCTCATCCCCAAACCTTCATCCTCATCCCCAAGCCTCCATCCTCGTCTCCAAACTTCCATCTTTCTCCCCAGACTTCCCCTCCATCTTCTTCCCAAACCTCCCCTCCATCCTCTTCCTCAAACCTCCATCCTCTTCCTCAAACCTCCAATCTCCTCCCAAATCTCCATCCTCTTCCCAAACCTCCATCCTCTTCCTCAGACCTCCAACCTCTTCCAAACCTCCCTCCATCCTCCTCCTCCAACTTCCATCCTCTTCCCAAACCTCCATCCTCCTCCCAAACCTTCATCCTCTTCCCAAACCTCCCTCCATCCTCCTCCTGGGCCTGGCCAGAACCTCCCCAGAGCTCCCCCAACCCCCTGAATCCAGGATCGAGCAGATGTAGGGGCAGGAGAACCCCAAAATTCAGCCTTTAGCAGTAAATCCTTTTTTCCCTTGGCCCATTTTCCAACCCGAACCCAAAACATCCCTTTTTTTTCCCAAATTTTGGGGGTTTTTTACAGGAAATTTTGGGTTCCACCCTGGCTGGGGGGTGGCAAATGTGGATCCGAAGGGATTTTGCAGGTGGACCCCAACATCTGGATGCACCCCACATCTGGAGAGCCCCTTAGGGGGATGCCCCACACCCGGGCACCCCCACCCCGTGGTGGCACCTCACGTTCAGAGGGCACCTGAGGGTGATGCCCCACATCTGGAGATCCTCAGGGACACCCCCACATCTGGATGGTGACGCGAGCCAG
>NW_008587774.1:0-20338 GCF_000691845.1 Merops nubicus
AAAAAAACAGTCTCGTCTGTTACAATAGGAAACATGCATCCATGCACCTACAAATTTCAGGAATAAACTGGTAGTCATCATTGAAAGAGGGTCACAGACAACAAAAGGCACTCTCCTGGGGAACCTCTGTAATGTTTAAATACTGTTCTTAAAGAATTATTAATATCTGCTGAAAAGTATCTGACATTATTTTGCATAACAAAGATTGTCTCAAATCTAGGAAGTTACCTTTCCTTACAAGTGGTTTAAAATTAATGTAATAATGATTATACCAAGCATTTTTTGATTGGTAGCAATGCTATTGTAAGTTATCATCCATGGAATTTTCTTAGAGTGAGACAACAGTTACCACGTTTAACAACAGAATAACTGTGTCCTCTACAGAACAGTTCAGAAGGGACTGGTTACAAATGTTAAATTATTGAATATTGGTACAGTGTCAGTATTTTAATGTTTTTCCGTAGTAACTTTTTTAAAAAGAAAATTTAGTTAGTTCCTTCAACCTCTCATTTCTTTTCTTTTTTTACACTAGCTACTAAAGTATTTAGAAGACAACTTCATTTCATAACACCTTTTTATGGAAAGTAAACAATGTATCTGGAGTTAAGCAACTAAAATCCGGAGAAAAACCCCATGTGAGGTAAATTCCTGCTTATTAAAGTAGGAGAAAGGAAAACAATGTCACGATTGTACAAAGTAACAATGTCAGAGTTCAATTACTGAGCCTGCTTTTCTTGAGAGAAAAAATAAGAAACTCCAAACAACAAAAGCATACAAACCACCAAAAAACCCAAACCCTTTAGAAAAATCTGAGGATGACGGGGTCTTACTAAGAGTTTGAAGCATGTAGCGCTGATTTGGTTTATTGCCCTGATGTAATCTGTGGTGAGCAAGCAGGGCTAGGCTAGCAGTTTCCAGAAAGTCCCAATTACACAATATTCACACCTCTAGCTCCTCTGTGAAGATCAATAGTATCTCATGTAACTGTCACTGAGCAGCACTGTATGAGTTGGTGTTGTCTGGAGCTCCTTTCCCACCCCTGATAGTTGTGCTCTTGAGGGAGCTTCTAGGGGCTTCCTGAGAGTCTGTTTGCCTTGTGTATTCAACTAGGAGAAAAACACCTGGTGCTGAAAGCACAGCATCCACAGTAGCTGTTTTTTACAGGGGTATAAAGGACTTGCTCTAGCCTCATCCCACAGGCTGAGTGTCAGCAATTGCAAAGCACTTCTAACGCACTTCTGAAGCACGTCTTCAGGCTTAATTTCATTTAAAAATAATTCAGGTCACATTCTTGAAGATCATGCTCTTTGATGTGAAGCCAAATGCAGTAAGTGAGAATAATCGGCAGATTTAGTTCACATTTTGATTTGAACTGAAATGCTCACATGGATGAACTCTGAGATGTCCACTGACAACATGTCCATATTGATATCTTACAGGCAGCAGCCCTCATGCTAGAAAAACGTAACACATTAATCCAGATATTTTGGAACAAAAACAGACATGGAGGAATGGGACACTAAGAGAAGGAGAAAAGTATGGATTTCTGAGTACTGATGTACATTTTCTTGTAGATTTGTACATTCAACTTTGAGCCCTGAGAATTACAATATCTGTGCATTCCTACAAGGATGGACATCCGTACTCTTGAGGCAGGTACTCTTGGGGCCTATTTTCTAAAAAATTGAGATCCTGATTCCTCAGTAGACATATTTAGACACTAATCAAAATAATTTTAGATAATATTTCTGTATGTTAATGTATGAAAGTAACTTAAAATTTTTCTTCCTTTAGTGACAGAAGTTGCAATGCTAAGTGCTTTAAAGCTATGTCACAATAAAAATTTTGACATTTCTGATAAGTCCTCTCTCTTTTATGAACAAAAAACTACAGTTCATTCGAAAGGCAAGGCAAGGCAAATGAGAAGTAAGAGTTATATTAGAAAGGTAGGTGAAAAAAATATGGATTGGGAAAGAACATTTCCTTGGCACACCTGTTTAGCAGAAGTGTGGAATAAGAAGGTGCTTCTGATTTATTTATTTTTCAAGTTCACACATTTTCTTTTCAAAATTTTGTGTTGGCATCTTTAGTGCTAAAAAAGAGTTATTGTTGTATATAAATGAGAATATACAAAATGGCAAAACCCCCTCACAATTACACTCAGAGGATGGCTGAATTTTGAGTACGTGCTGAGGAGAGAAAAACAATGATTCTTAAAACCAGTAGTAGTGAATATGAAATCAAATAGAGTAATAACTCAGTATTAATTTGCCATAATTGCTGTTGAATTTTTAGTCAAAAATAGCTGAAATTCACTAAAGGAACTCCTAATTCAACCTTGGTTTAGTCTATCTTTCAAAACACATTTGTGAGAGGGAAGTTACTTTTGTTGTGGGATTGGATGCAATTGGTTGATATTGTAACACTGAGAAATTTTTTTTTTTATTATTTTTCTATGCCATACTAAGAGATGTTTTCCCTTCTCTTCCTTTTTGTTTGTTTCTTTGTTTTTTTCCTGTTTACAACGTGAATGCACAGATCTTTTGGGTCATAGGGTACCTGTGTTCCTTTGCTTTTTGTTCAATAATTTTATCTCAATATTCTAGTTATTAAACTATGATTGAGTTACAAATTATGCGTATTGATTATTTGATTTACCATAGTTAGCTGACAGCCAAAAGCTAGTACTGTATTACATTTGTGTCCTTTAATCACAATATCTTCCTACTTATTGGGGGGAAAATAAATCTGTCTTTTTTCATTTTTATTAAATTTCCAGACTGAGGTGGTTGTGTCTGGAAGAGAAATGGAGGATATTTCAGTATAGTTTTGTAACACATGTCAATAGTTGAGATTTTTCCAATGTCACTAAGAAGAAGAAGTGATCAAAAGCAAAAGCCACAGAGTAACTTTATTGTAGGAGACTGGGTAGGATCCAGGAAAAACAGGAACTGAAAAAATTACAACACACTCATTAAGTATAGACTAAAGGTAAAAGACTTAAAAATATTTCCTGTCCTATAAAATAGAAAGAAAACTTGGTGAAAATGTATACATTAACTTTAGAACAATCTTTCTGTTGTTGTTGTTAACACTTTAAATAGCCTTTAATCTTCATTAGGTTTCTCACTTTTATACTTCACAATAATATGTGCTTAAAGCTTTGCCTGTTTGCACAGAATTTGATACATACAAAAAAACCACTCTGTCTTGTGTTGTTATAAAATGATTTAACTGTGATAACCAGAAGGTATGGACCACTTTTTTTTTAATCAAGTACATCTTCTTAACTAATAATCTGTAATTTGTTAATGCTCTTACCTTAAATATCCCATTAAAACAAGCTTAACTACAAAACCAGATATTACTTTATCAGTGTAGAAGTCACTGTTCTATAAACCCTGACAGATCTCAGATCTGAAGTACTTTCAAGAGATTAAAATGTTAAATAAACGTTTGCAAGATAAATCCATGATGTAGAGAGTAGAAAATTATTACATTAATTTGACACACTGTGTCCACACCTTCAGGGAATCTGAACGTCTGCCAGTTATTTTGGAGAGTGGTTCTGTGTACAGCAAGGGCAACACAGACAAATCTGCAGGACAGTGAATCCACTCCTGCTTCTTTTTAGTAGAGCATAGGGATCATTTACTTAATCTCTGCGTGAAAGACTTAGCAGCTGGTGTAATAGCTAGGTTGGAAATTCCCCTGTAAATGATCCATAATTCGGTTACATAAACCATGAATGCTAAGTGTATCTACAGATTATGCCTCTCCATTCACAAAAAAAATCTGTAAATCAATCTCTTGATAAAGATTATATAGCCAGTGGCTATATAATTAAGTAAATACTGCTTAACATTTTGTTTCTGAAATGAGTGTTTGTGAATAAAGAATAATTTTATGAGCTTCTTTGGGAGAAAAGCTTTTGACAAATCAATGAGAGTGCCCTAAGCAATGTTTCATTTATAAATGTGTATCAGCCTTAGATTAGAGGCAATTAAACAGCAGGTATTTTATGTGTACCTCAATCCAATGGAATTCAGAGATCCTAGAAACATTGATCCCAAAATTCAATGTGCAGCACAAAATCCCTTGCTCTTCTGATGAGTCACTTTTTTCTAAGTTAATTCCAAACCAAAACGAAACAGAAGTTTGTCACAAGGTGGTTTCATTAATGCACATTCTACCTACTGAGTGTCTGCAGCATTTCAAATTGCACTTATGGTGCAAGGTACCTATACAAAGAAGAAATACAAAAAATGGATGTAGAAGGGATAACATTATACTGAAATCTTTCTTGGATTGCCATTCCTGAAATTTTAGTGTCTGTGCCTATATGTCTGTGTTAACTTATATGACATGATCCTCTGCAATATATGGTGCCTCAAAATCTGTTTTTGCGGCTAGATGCTGAAATTTGTGAATCGTAGAAATGAAGATAGCTACAGAATCAAAACATCTCTGCTTCCAGTTATCGTCTTTCTTTGAACTGATGATTCCAAACCTTAACATATTTTTCCCTCTCTCTTCTAAGAAAAATAAAGCATTTGGACTCCACATATATGTCAGATAACTGGTCCGAAAGGTGAAGTGGAAGCCTGTTGGGTTACAGGATATAAAAAGTACCTACAAGCAGGTATTAAATTTGTCATGGTGTGTTGCAGTTTGGGCTGCTTCAGAATTGCTCTGTCACCAATACTTTCAACAGGTCTAGAATAATGCAAAGACAGCTTAATGAATTCCTTGATGCAATATAGAGTGAGTTTGTAATTGCCTGAACAGTTGATTGATAACTGTTATGAGTAAAATATGTAAGCAACCCTGATACTACTTCTTGTTCCCCATGGGACCAAGTGTGCTTTGAACCAACTTCAGCCTGAAAAATGACACTGCATAAGGATTTTCATACCCTACAGTTATCCATGGTGAACCAGATTCTTAAGGAAGTTCTGTGGACAAAAAGTTAATATATCAAAATAGAAGGTAACCATGCCAAAAAATAACAATTTCTATTCCATGAGGACAAATTAAACACTTTTTCTCAATATAAAATGTAAACCAGGATGATGTGAAATATGCAGAGATATTTTTGTATTTGATTTTGTCAAGAAAATTCAATTAAAGTATAGAAAAATTCAATTAAATATAAAAATAATTCCAAATCAATTCATATAATAAACAACCATGTCTTGGAAGGAGAAAAAAAATCTCAACAGCTGCTTACAGACACTATTTCTCACATCACCAGATTTTAAGTAAACTTCTTGCAAAAGTGTATTTTCATGTTGGGTTTTTTTTTCCCACAAATTGAGTATTATTTACCACTTGCACCAGTTTATCATTTAGTTTGGTTTATTTCCTGTGTGTTTTGAGTAGTCAGGCTTTATGAATTCTTGTCTTCAATTTCAGGGTCTGCAGGAATATATAGAGTAAATCCTCACTGTATTGTATGCTGAACTTGTGACACAACAGACAGATCAAAGTGCTCTTCTTTGCCAAATTGTCAAAGCTAAGTTTAGGAGATGATTCATAACAGTTTGCACTTCAATGGGGAGAAAAACTTACACTTTTTTTTTTTTCCGTTTTTTCCTCTCTTCTGTGTTAAGTTCCCTATGCCATGAGCATTGAAATTTTCTTTGTAATTTTGTGTCTTTAGAAGTAGCTACGAAGAAAACTATAATTAGTGGTGTCTAGGTTTATATTGTTACTTACTGACACAAAAGCATTTAAGTGGTTTACTGCCAAAAGCAAGTTTTTCTTTAACAACTCCCTTGACCAATTTCACATGCTTGTTTCCCAACACTGAAAAAAGAAACAAACAAACATGCTATTTAATTTGCCTGAATATTGCACTATAAACGAATTTCGATCACTATTAGATAGGTGTTATAGACCTAAATTATGATGTGGATTAGATCAATGACTTTCAGACAAGAACACAAATTAAGAAGAAAAAAACATGAATTATGATAATTCAATGTTATTGAAAGACAATTTATTTGTTTTTTTAGGGTGGGATTTAACTGTGATTTTGTCTGCAGACAGGTTAAACACTGCAGTAGTCTTAAAGAAAAAAATAAACAAAAAAAGCCCAAAAAAACCAACAGTTGCAGTGCAGGTACCTGCATGTGCTTTCCTATTGCCTTCTACGTGAGAAAGCTGAAGTGTCTATTTAAAGGATCATTATCTTTGAACATATTGCAATCATACTGTCACATCCTGTATAGGATTGGTTCTGCTCACTCTGTCTTTCAGCAGACTTGTTTTTAAGTAACTTTATCCTTTCATGTTACAAGATTTTACAGTTTCTGGAATCCATGTGTTTGTCCTGGTCAATATTGTTTGTTACTAACCTACAGTGAAAAAAAAAAACATGTATCTTAAAATAAAGTATAAAAATAAAAAATACACGAGAATGATATGACTCTTCTGTAAAATTCAACCTATTTTATTATTCTCACTTCTTAATCCTTAAACTATTATCACAAGGATTCAGGATTTCTGTTATAACAGAAATGAGAAGAGAACAACGATACAAGGAAAGAAGTGAAAATCAAAATAATCACTAAGTTGATGAATATCTGACTTAGACATTAAAAAAAGCTTGATTGTTGCTTTTGATGGTGTTTTCAATAATTCAGTACTGGATGATAGTAAGTCCAGGCAGCACTGGTTATGGAAATCCAAAGTACTTGTTTAGGCCAGCAGTGTCCCAGGATGTTTAAAGGAATCAGCTACCAGTACTGACTACAATCTAGCAGGATTTGGGAAGTAATCTGCAATAGATTCCTCAGAAGTGTCCCACCATGAAAATCCAAATATTTTTTAGAATAATAGTTTTGTATTCATTAGTGTCTTTCGATGAAGATATTTTTCATTGGAAGTGAAAAGCAGATTGTCTGTACTTTGAACTGAGCAGATTTTTCTCTCTTTAAGTGTCAGGCAAAAGAACTCTCCCCAGCCAACCTTACGAATACAAACTGTACGTCATAGTCTATAGGAACCACGGTTCCCCTTAATCCCTACTGACTATAGAATACCACCTTCAGAGTATTTCCCATTTATGGGCATGTCTCCAATTAAAAGTTGGTTTTGATTAAGCGCACATATATATATTTTAAAAACCTGTTAAGTAGGTTTTTTGTTTGCATGCTCTTGGGGATGATGGAGTGAGCAGTTTGTCAGAAGGAAAGTCCTCTGTTATCTCTTTTTCTTCCATTGTGACCTTAGTAAAAAGCAACTGTGAATTTTAAAAATTGTTCCTATCAGAAACTGGGAGAAGAGAAGGTTTGATTTTCACCTAAACAAAAAGCTCTTTGGAACTTACAGAACTATCCCCCAAAAAAAATCAACCCCCCAAAAAAATAACCCACAAAAGTATTTTAAAAATTTTAAAATATTAAGTTATATAAAATATACATGGAAAAATAAACTAGGTAAGAATGTGTTTTTAGTGCAGCTTTTGAGGTTGTAAATGTACACTGCAGAGTGTGACACTGAAACATGATTACTGGTATTCTAAGATTCTATGGTAAAAACTTGTAGAGAACAAATCAGTCAAAATATGGACATTTCTGTCCATGAAAATGGAAATGTGGTCTTACAAACAGTAAAATTTTGGGTGTTAATAGTGATCTAGGAAGAAGAAATTCACATGGGTCAACTATATACAATTGCAATAGTTCCCTCACTTTCTTCTGTTCATTTTCTACAGTGTGATTACATCCAACTGCAGTTTGTCTCATCATCAGATATAAAAATTCTATTCAAGCAATAAACTAATGTTTATGCGTTACCCCTATTACTGTGTAATTCCCAGCTCATAATAATTATTGAGGAAATGATGATGATTTAGATAGCTTGTTATAAGGTGTTCTTTGGTTCTACTTATTTTTAGTTAATACATAAGACGAATATCCCGAAGTATAAGGCAAAGGTCTAAACCAGTATTGGAACAGGTAAGATACATGTGTAAGTTCTGTGTGTAATAGTTTTTTTCATTCATGCCTGTTTTTAATTACTCCATCAAGGAGACAGAAATTCAATGAAGTAAAAATGGTATGAGGAAGGTTGTATGTTCCACCTTTTGGACTAAACTGTTTATATACATAAATTAGTATTAAGCTTAATAATTTTTTTCTCAACCCTATTTCTGACATGAATTTTCAGACATTTGAGTGCTGCTGAGACCTACGACCTACAGCAAGTGTCAAACCAGCTTGGGCTACCATGGCATCTATAGCCTTTTTAGTTACTCACTTCTTAGCCAATAATATGACATCTATAAGAATTTTAGGTGAAACAGAAGCAAGAAGGAGAACCCTTGGTAGCTTTTGTTAATGATAAAATATACCAAAATAAATCAGGAAAATCTTGGTAGCTTTCTCAAGAATAAAATAAAACAGAATCAAAAGATATTTATCATGTTGGGAAAAGCCTGGATTCTTAATGCACATTGTTGAAATTCTGGTTCATAATTCATGATTCCTAGTTTGAAATTTTCAACCAATAAGGTGAAAATTTTATTTTCCTGTTGTATGTTATAATATTTCTTACGTTCAATGAAATGTTGCAGTAGAATGTTAGAGATCTGTTAATGGGATGGAACTGGTAATGTAAGAAGACAATTCAGTTATTCCCTGACTACTGTTTGCAAAATGTGTGTAAGGGTGGTGTGGAATATTATCTGTAAAGAATGAATTTGCCTAGAACTGAACTCTCTGTATCAAACCCAAAAATAGCCCAAAACTAAGAAGTCTTATCTTGCATTAACACCTAAAATTTCAGTAATAACTTTATCCTTCATTATGAACAAATACAGAATGATACATGGAAGGAAAATATTGTGTCGTTGTTTTATAAAAACAGCACAGAAGCATGAAATGGTATGAGGAAGAAGCTCAGAAGACGTCAGACTTCATTCTGAAGCTGTCATCTGTTAAAAAAGTATTGAGGTGTTCACAACTGGCATGATCCTGACTGGAAGCCCATTGTCTGTGAAGGAGCTGGTGACCTACATAACCATGAACGTGAGTAGGAGCAGGCCCGTGCTGTGCTGCACATGCAGCTTGGGTACTCAGACCTAATGCCCTGGTTTGAGTTAAAACAGAATTATGTTCAGTTACTTTACTTTTCAGCTAAGTCTCTTCTAAGTAACTGCACTTTCTGAAGTTAACAGCATAATTTTTCCAGAGAGTGTCTGCTTCTAGCAGTGATAACACTTGATATTTACAGTTACTACCAAGAATTAGTATGTAGAAAGGCTCTTGCTTATATTTGTTCCTCTGGAGACTAAGCTCTCAGCTAAATCTTGTTTACCAGGCTGGGGGATGCAGAAAATAAATGGCCACACCTGTGGGGAAAGAAGACAGGACAAGTAACCCTAAACTGACCAAAAAGGTATTCCACTCCATCTGTGTTATATTCAGTATAAAGCTGAGAGAACATGAGGGTCAGCCTGTCTTCTTCAATGGTCAGTATCCAAAGAGGACTCTGTCCATTTTGCCTTTGATTTTGATCTGTGTGTTCCTGAATCCAGCTCCTGAATCTAGTTTCTGTCTGCCACTGAGTCCCACAGCCTGCTCTACAGTACCAGTGGTGATTGTGATGCAATTAATATTGAACCCAACCCCTCTGATAGCAGTTTTATATATATTTTTATAGATTTCATTTTATTGTTATAATTTTCATTAAAGCTGTTTTAATTTTCCAATCCATAAGTGTCCCTCCCTTATTCCACTTCTTTTCCCCTTTGGAAAGGGAGAGCAGAGAGAGTCTGCCATTTGTCTAGTGGCCAGCTGAAGTGCTGGGGTTTTAACCCTCAGCCCTGAGTGAGGGTTGGCATTTGGATGATGTCCATAGCCAGGCAAGAAAGATCCTCCTGATTGGTTTTCACTTGGGGTCAGGCTGGCCTTGGGTGGGAACTGATGAGGGGATCACCACCAGGTGCCCCCACCTTCCACATTAACTTGGAGGTGGGGTAAAAAGCCAATTATATAAGAATTGACTCTGCTTGCAGTGGGGTTGGGATGTCTATTTATACAGTGCATGTGTTGTGTGAGGGTTCTGGCTATTGGAAGGGCTCCCTGCCTCCTCATAGCAAGTGGAGCTCTCAGGATGGTTGGATAAGATGATGAGTCTCTCTCTGGGGAGCTACTATGTAATTGGGCTCCTTGTCTGGCTGGTTCCATCTACCACAACATAGTGCTGGTGTCAGCTTGCTCCCTTTTTCACACAATATGCTGTGAGTATGTTAACTTATTCCTGCTTCTTGTGGTGGGTCACCTTGGATCTCTGGTGTATGATTTAAGAGTGGAGGGAGGACTTTGGTTGCTTGTTTGCCTGTTAATGACAGTATCTTTCTATATGGGGCAAGTGGTCAGCAGAAGAGCAGCCAAGCCCAAGCTCTTGACAGATTTATTTTTGTCCAAAGTGAGACTTGACTAGAGCTCTGACAGATTGCATAATAATTAAAATTCTGGCTCACTTGAAAGAGTATCAGACTTCTTTTTTTTCTGAGGGTCTTTAAAGGTTGAAAATTAAAATGGACCATTTACATCATGTTGTTGCTGAAAGCAAAATATCTAGTCTTTTTAAGAGTTTGCTTCAGAGTTAAATGCCATGGTGTAGCCTTTCCTGTCATATGTGTCATCTTATTATTTACTTGTTCTTCTTGTTTATTTGAAAGCTATCTGTTCTGGGTGATGGGTAAAAGCCACAGCTTTACAGAAAACCATGATTAGTTACTTAGGTGTACTGGCTAAGTAACTACAGAAATGGATACATTCTTTTAATTTGATTGGGCAAATTTTAATTTGTCTATTCACAAAAAACCCAAGTCTTATTGATTTGGCTGGTTTTTTCTTTAATTCAGTTTAGCTATAGGAGTTTGTTTTGTATTGTTTTTCTTTTTTTTTTTTTTCATTTTAGTGAGAAGTCTGTTTTTGGCATAGTTTCTTTGCCAACTAACACAAACCTACTGTTCATAATTAACATATATAAAAGTGTGTGCATACCTGTACATTATAGCTATCATTTAGCTGAATGTCTGAGACATCTGATAGTTCCTGGAAAGCTATAAACCTTTTGTAAAAGTATTTTATAATTATATATCTTTGCATGCTTTGTTGTTCTAACACCTGTAAACAAACAAGGCTTAACTTTGAACCATCAAATTTTCAACAGGTGGTGTATTTTCTTAATAATCACATAAACAGACCATAATGGAATATGCTGCAGTATTAAAAATAAGGCAGAGACTCATGCTTAGCTTTTGGTGGATGATTTAAAATTTTTTTTATTGATTTTTCTGAGAAGACTTTAGTATCTACATTAAGCATTAATTTCCTTATATAAAAGAACCATCAAATCTTACCCATTAACAACATCTTTTTCTTATTTTAAAAAAATGTTGGTTATTCAATCTAATAATAATTCTTTGAGAGTGACTAAAAGCATTCGCTAAATAAAAGCAGATAAATTAATCTGAATTAGTTGCAGTTCATGAACACTTTTTGAAATCTGAAGGCTTATCAGTGTTATGAGAAACCACTTCCTTGCCTCAGGTAGCTATTAGCAGTTTTGAGATTAAACTCTTTGAAAATAACCAGATGAGAGACTCAGAATTTGAACATTATTGCAGAAGCTATGTGGACATATATTCCACTTTAAAACCATCACATAACATCTAAAATGTGATGTGATGTCTCAAACACATTTATGCTTATCCCAGTAACTGCTGGAACTTTTTTAAAAGACAATACATTTGACTTTAATAGTTGCAACAAATTTCAGAGAATCATGTACTGCATGCAGAGATCTGCGTAGTACTTCACTTTAGATTTAACTTTTCAAAAAGGTTACCCAAATATATGTTCAGTTGTAAATCATAGATCACCCATAGAAGAGCAGGAGCAGACATTACACATCTGCGGAATCGCATTTCTAGTGTACTATGTTTTCCTGTGTGGGTTGCATCGGAACACAATTAATAGAGCTTGTACATAAATTGGATCTCAACACAAAAGAGGTTGAAACAAAACATACAACCTTTCATCCCCTTTTTCATTTATTCCTTTTTAATGGGTTACTACAACTTTTCCTCTTTAAGCACTGAACAAAAGATTAAGTGTATTTTGGTCATGGATGGGACTGAAATTATCTTTCTTTTAGTCTAAAAATTTCAGTGGTACTAAAGAAGTGTTTAAGAAATTTTGAGCTTTCATTCATGCCTTTACTCTGAGACTGTGAGTTGTTACAAATATTACTATTCATATAGATTTTGAGACTCTCCAGACTGCAAGCAGATTTGAGACTGCACTTTGATATGTATTTGTATTAAATGAATTCTACAGCTTAGTTGTTAAGCTGTAGTTTCCCTTTAAAAAGAAAATTTATACCTGAGGAGTTACAGCTAATATAACTGTTTCCAGCATTTATTTTGTCATATTAGAAATTCAACCGGAACACTAAAAGACCTCTCAAAATGTAATCCAGTTTGGTTCATTTATTGCTTTGAAGGCTCAAAGAGGTCATTAAAAATCAACATGGTTTCTGGGCACTTTTTCATATATACAAACTTTTACCATTGTACAATAAATGTACCTCAAGGGTTTTTCCATATTCTAGTAAAAGTACTTTCTGACAAATTCATTTAAACTGCCTCTGTGAGCCAAATGTCTCTGGTCTTGCCTTCATCAGCAAATAGCAATGTAGTTTTTTAGTTGTTGCTGCTGCTAACATCAGCATTCACAGAGGAGCAAGAGAAGAGCTTCTACGGGAGAGGAATAGATTTCTGAAGTCAAGTAATGCCATCAGAAAGTGCACGAAAGTTCTGTTGAATTCTCTGGAAGGGGAATCCTGTAGTGCAACAGTACTCAAAAAATCATTCCCTGACAATAGCAATAATCTGAATTCATCTCATGGTCCTATCCAATAATGGGAAGATAATGATGGTGTTGAGAACATTGTCAAAGTCAGTGAAGGTTAGTTGATTTTGCTAACTCCCTGTAAGGGTCTTATTCTTTCTCCCACTTGCTAGTAAAATTGTTGAAATCAGAATTACCTTTGATTTTTGACATGAACGTTTACCTAGAATGCTACTGGTTTTTTTTATTCACTGAAGCTGCATAATACATGAATCATGCAGTATTAGAAACATAGAAATGATACTGCACCCAATTAAAATAATGACCCTTTTAAAAAATGAGAAGCAAAGGACTCCATTTGTGTGTGATTGTGTGTATAGATGATGGACTCAAGCTAAAAAAATAGACTTCCTGATACAGAAAAAAATTAGGCCAAGGATGAACATTGTCAAACTGCTTATTTATCCTACTTGAAAAGGGGCCATACTTTGGAACTGGAAGGTTGAAGTTGTATTTTTACAAAACTATTTCTAAAGAACAATGTAGATCCGTCCTTGAAAATACAAAACCTTGACATAATTTCTCATTTCAACTGCCGAGTCTTTCTTCTCTTTTGGTCAGTCATTGGTTTTGTTATTTTTTTTAAGTTTGTGCCACTGCAAATTTTTGTCAGCACTAAGTGGTGTGCATAGTGTTGGCAATTGAAAGGTCAAAAAAACCCAAAACTCCATAGATTTCAGATTTTTTCTTAAAATGGTACTAATTCTGACAACTACTTCACTCTTGCATGGCAGATGGTCATAAACCCAGTCAACATTTAGTCGCAGATCACCATGTTCAAACCTGCAAAGCAAGCATTATTTTTCTCTAAACGGGATTGTTTCATTTTTAAACTCATACAGAAATATGAACAAAATCATGATGAAAATAATTCTCTTCTGCCAGATTTTTGTGGCATCTTCATTCCATTGTTCTCTCCTTCTAAGCAGATTCTCACACCTGTTACCAGACTGTTATGCTTGTCAAAAACAATAAAACCAAATGTGTTTAACTCTTAAGAAGAATCCTTAATGCAGGAACATTAGAGAACCTTACTCATCATCCAGCTGGTTGTCCAAAATCCATTTGTTGCTGCAGTCTGTGAGCATGTTCTTCTGCAAATCTAATGTTTTCTAATTTTGGCCTTGCTTTTTGGACTACAAATGTCTGTCATACTTTAAGTGCTAAGTTAACTACCAGACAATGAGAAGCTGTTTAATTCTATTACAATGTTATTGAAATTAAACTCATGCTCTGTCATTTTGCTTTTGTAGTTTCACTGCATTCATAATTTTGACTGGTATGTTGAATAAAAAATTTTCCTCAACATAAAAAAAATTCTCATCTGTTGGCAAAAATACAAACATCTCTAAATGTATTTGGTGAAAACAAAATTATTTTAAGATCATGAACATGAAGTTTAAAACTCTCAAATCCTCAGTACATTTCAGTAAAGAAGGCCAGGCACTGGTACTCCATAAAAATATATTTCAGAAGTGAATATTGTAGTATTCGTACTTATTTTAAAATAATAGCAAGTGTATCACTTTCTTTTTTACATGTAAAGGAAAACTGGTAGCTGAGAAAATGATTGCTGATATATCTATATACAGACAAGAAAATAAGTTCATACAATCTGAATATCTCAATGTTCCTATTCCACTCATTTTTTGCCTAAATACTTTTGAATTAAAATACTCTTAATTTATCATTGATTAGGAGAAAGCATTTTGTATCTTCTTATGTCTCCCTTTAGTAATTTCTTGTTTAGTACTTTCCAAAAGTCAAAAATAGAATGTATGGAAGATATTAAATGAGTCATTGTGTAATGTTACAAGAGGTAACTTGTGCACAGGGTTTTTTCAGTGACAAAAAATAAACCCTGTATAAAGTTCTGTTCAATGCATTGGCCAACTTTCCCAAAGTGAGTGCCTTGGATATATTTAACACTCCATGTGGAAGTGCTATACACTAGAAAATGCTCTAGACAACATCTGATATGTCTATGCTAATAAGTAGCATTTCTGCAGACTGCTCTGAAACCCAGGAGAGAGCTGATGTTGCTTATCACTTTCTGCTGCTGCATATTGTAACTATAACCAGAGAATATGCATGACAGAGCAGAAAGACTTATGAATACAGGAAAACCTATTGCTGCTTCAGCAGGTTCATCATGAGTTCCACTCCCAGCTGACTTAACAGCATTTGTTGTCTTACTGTGCTTTCCTGAGAGAGATTTCCACTCACAGGATATGCAGAAAAGTATGATTTTTTTGGGGGCAGCTGTTTGAGTGATTGCTTAAACACTATCTAGTAAAGGAATGAAATTGTGCTGCCGTTCTTAGGGACCTGTACAAGCTTGAGGACTGGGCAGAGAGGATCTTGAAGTTCAACAGGGACAAAGGCCAAGTCCAGCTGCAGGCAAGATGTGCCCTGTGGAGCTGTACATGTTGGGATCCTGGGGCTTTGGTAAATAAACACAGTGTGCCCTGGCTCGAGACACAGCCCACAGTGCCCTGGGAGGTATTTGTACAGCCAGGACATCAGAGGAGGGGTTATCCCCTTATACCCAGAATATCTAGCATCTAATTTTGAGCTTCCAAATACAGGAAAGACATTAACAGGTCCATGATTAGTTCACTAATGCCAGTGGTCCCTGATCATCCTAGACCTCTAGGGTGGTCAGGGACTGGGGCATGTGCCCTGTGAGAAGAGGTTGTGGGTCTAGGGCTTGTTTGGCCTGGAGAAGAGGTGACTTTAAGGGGACCCAACAGCAGTGTACCAGGGCATGCAAAGGGCTCTTGAGAAGGCAGAGCTAGGCACTTTGTAGTAGTGTACCATGGGAGGGCATGAGACATTTAACACAGTGAAGTCTGGCTAGATGTAAGGAGAAACTTCTAAACACTAGGACAGTCAAATATTGACCAGAGACAGATTGCTCAGCAGTGTTGTGTGCTCTCTTGCCCTGTAGGTGTTTGAATCCCTGTTGATTAAAGCCTTCTATAATCTGATCAGACCTGACCTCCTTTGAGTAAGAAGTTGAAGTAAAGCCGTTCCAAGATGCCTTCCATCCAGAATTATCATGGGAAAATTCAAAGTCTTTTGAAAAGCAAAATAGAGTATTCAAAGAATGTTTCAAGAGAATCTTTCAAGGGGTGAGAAGCTCTGGATGCCAGGAAGTTCTCTGTTACAAATATCGCCTCTCCAACAGAAGGTGTCGATTCTATTCGTGTTACTCATGTGGACTATTTGTAAGTGTTCTGAGTACTTATACTGAAACTAGTATGGTTATTGCCAGAATAAGATACAACCAGTGAGCAGGCGTGGCAGAGCTAAATTGTCTATGTTAATTAAGCCCTGAGAGGCTTGTCACTTCTTCACTTGTGAATCAAATGGCAAAGACTTAAAAACCACTAACATTTTAACAAAGCAAATTAATTTATTTGCTTGAAATTTTAATGATACCTAATAATTTAGCAGGATCTTTGACTAAAAAGAAGAATATTGATTCTACTATTTTTAACTTGTTCAGGTGACATGCAGTACAGCAGTACAGCTAAACTGAACAATATCTAAATTGTAATTATTATGCCAAGTAGACCTTTTCTTATTTAACAAGGGTTTTCTATGATTATGATTTGATATATGCTTAATAAAGTTAAATTATGCTAGAGAACCTCTCATACTAATGTGCATCATAATTTAACATAATACATGTTCACCAGAATAGAATTCTGCTGATTAATGTTTGCCATTGCAAAGTGCTGGTGAAGAATGAATCTTACTGACTAATGGCACGAATGGAGTCCCCCCAAACAACTTACCAAACTGATAAGTAATCATGTAGAGAATTTACAACTGAAAATCAATGTCTGCTACAAGAAAAATGTGTCCTACAGGAAAGGGAAAAGACTGTTCAGTATTTGGTCATTATTCTGGCTTTTTAACTTCTTTTTTACTAAGGTTAAGGATGTAATGTTATTTGTTTAATTCTCACACTGCACAATAAATAGTTCCCTTTTTTTTAAGGCCTGCATTGCAATGAACAGCTTTTAAATTAGAGCTAAATCCTGTGGGACACAAATTTCAAGTGTTGATTGTATAAAATATTAAGTTCAAAACACAGTTGATTTATGTGATAAAACCCAAAGAAAAAGTCTAAAAATATAAATTCAATCTGCAACTGCTTGGAAGGACAGAATCACAGTCTTGCATTACTAGCCTTATCTGTTGTGATCCCATCACATTAGAGCTTCTCAGGATACTATGTAGAACAACTCAAGTAATTTATAACATCTACTATTCAGTATTGTGCTATAAGTATAAGATACTGTTGTAAAGGTGTTCTAAAAAAAAAAATTGTTTCCCTTTTTTTGTTGTGTTTATTATCGTGGAGGTAGTAATGAAGGTGTTGGTGCAGTCTCCCTCTCCCTCCTGTGTCACAGGCTACGTGCTGTATTTGCTTTTAGTAAGCAAGGATATGAGTTTTTTTCCATTCACCTGCTGCCTCCTCATGGGTAAATTTGTACCTGTCTATATATAGGAAATGAGACTGGTATTGACTTTTCTGAATTGTGAAAATGAATTTTAAACAAATTGCTTATTTCTTAGATTTTCTCAAGCTAACCTAAACATTAAAGCATGTTTGCTACAGATAAGACTGCAGTTTGGTCCTATGCCTCCCACAAGATGAATTCTGTGACTCCTGTGAAGTCTGTAAATGTTTCAAGCAGAGGAAGGAAGAATATTGTCAGAAATAGTCACTGCATTATCTCTTTAAATGCACTGAATACTTTATACAACCATCTGTACTTGTTTATTCCCATGAGCTACACTGAGAACACGGGTGTGCTGTCTCTGCAATGAATATCTCCCTAAAATCTACAAAGGCTTGTCCCCTCTACCCATGAGAAAGATCACCCATTCACATTTTTCAGCCTTTTGAATGCAGGATCCCATGTGCTTATAACTTGTTTCTATAACAGAAAGGGAACTGATTTAATGTCATAATATCACTACACTATCTCTTTACGACCTCACACAGTTTATTTTTGAGGAGTGCAGCAACTGAAGAGGTTGATTTCAAAGGGGAAAATTGTTTAATTCATGTAGTTTTAATCAAACAGGGACTGTAGAGGGTTATTGCCACATAACTGATTGGTAATCTGTGACTATACACTGATGGTCAGTATCACAACTGCAGCAGATTAACCACTGTCCTAGACACTTATAAAATGCCTGTGTATACCTAAAAATTTCTAAACAACCTTCTTTAGCTAATCTTTAAGAGTTCATTGCATAGACACACAACGTATGATTGTGTGCCCACCCCCTCCTAGAAGATGTGTGGATCAAAAGCACACGCTTTAGCTCCCTACATCACCTCCTCTATTGCTCCAGTGCACATGTACAACAGAAGAGCACCCCACAAGGTGACATACAAGCGAGGTGTGGGTCCCTCTCTGCTGCGCTCTGGTATGCTCATGCCTCCAACTGGGAGTAATGAACAGACTGCACAGGGAAGTGGTGGAGTTACTATCCCCACAGGTATTTAAAAGACATGTTAATGTGGCACTTGGGATGTGGTTTAGTGGTGGGCTTGGTAGTGTTAGGTTTACAACTGGATTCAATGATCTTAAAGGTCTTTTCCCACATAAATGATTCTGTGAAATGAAGGAAACTGACCGTTTTAGATCTTCAGTTTGCCTTTTTACCATAATTTTATTCCTCACAACTAAATTATCAAAACCCTTTCCTAGGCAGGACTTTAAGTAGTGTGAAATTAGCATGATAGAAAGGGGTAGACATAAAACAATTTCCCTTTACTTGTGTGAGGAAATGTCTTTTATAAACTGTAATCCCAAGTAATACTGCTCTACATGTCTTGATACATATTTCATGCAGTAGGTATTCTGTATATGTGAAGATACTTTTAGTAGAATCAGTTAAATCTTTAGGCTAGAAGTTTTTTGCCTCTTGAGTTCCACATTTTTTTCTTTTTATTTCTAGCATACTGTTTTTCTATCAGTCAATTCCTTATCAGGATGAATTGTGCTGCAGTTTCGTAAGATTACCTACAAGTGCTGGCTTTTCCTCTTGCAGCTCCTGGTACATGTCTCAGGCTGTGGAAGGTTGTTTGCAATGGATTTTCTGTACCAAGACCCTCATTTTCTTTGGTATCATGCAGAGAAGACATACAGGGACAGGGAACGTACACATTCCCATTGAACATGTCAAAGAGCAAACAAAGTTACTGTTTTTCTTAGCTCTTATAATAATAGTAATAATAACAATAACAGTAATAAGAATAATAATGGATCTTCGTTAGATTAACAATTTTTGTCTTACAGTAGAATTGGTATTATAGCACTGCTGTGATTCTTGAAATCAAAAAAAACCCAACTCATTCAGGATTCATTAAGATGAATTTGCTTAGGCAGGATTCTGAGTGTTTTTGAAATAACAAATGAAGTTTTTTACTGATTATTTTTAAGTACATCACAACAGAATCATCATATATATTCTATAATACACAGATTCCTAATGTCTGAGTTGTCTCCAAGGGATTAAGCTAAATATGTTAGACCACTAGCAATAAAAACTGAGAAAACAGGACTGAAACTTGAACTAGATCCAGTTATTTCCTATCTGAGATTGTAGTCCTAATTAGTGTCAAATGCTTACAGTCTGACTCTGGGGGTTAAGAAATTCACCTCCACTCTTAATTTATGAATGTAGATTAAAAAAAGATTTTTAGAAGAAATATTTATCATTCTAATAATGCAACTACTCTCAGCTACTTGTTAGCAATGCCTTACAAAGCAAACAAAGCAACAAATAAACTCAACATGCTATGCATTACTACAGAGAATATTAATAATTTTGGCTACAGGCATTACAAATTAGGAGGATAGAAATTTCTCTGGGGAAAACAGCTTAAAGGGTGTAATAGACTTGGAACTTTCAACAGTGTAACTAATGAATTATCCAATTTTACCCCAAACTAAAACATACCTCTCCACTGTTCAGGCTAATCGGGAAACATTAATTCCCTTTATCATCATGGACAGCAACCAATGGGGAATTTAAAATACGAAGTAAGGATTAGACATGGTAGAAATATTGCACTTAAAACCTGTTACACAGTAATATCTGCATGTGTTGTGCCAAATGTTGATTTCATTTTACATTACATAATTTTATAACATGTTGATTCTATCCTTTGTGAAGTGGGATAGGGAAGGGATGCTGTCACCGCGTGTAGACAAAGCTAAGGCCATGGCACGTTCCATCTGTGCCATTGGGTGTGCTAGAAGTGGCAAGATCTCCAGGTATAACAGGACAAGTACAGGATGGAAGTCCTTGCCATGGGCTGCAGGGACATCTCTGTGGGGCACCCACAGCTCCTCCCACCCTCCTCTCCCCTG
>NW_008587775.1:0-23295 GCF_000691845.1 Merops nubicus
ACTTCTTATAGAAACAAAGTCCAGAAATTTGCTACTTGCTATGTGAACTCTTTTGTTTTATCAGTTTTAAACCAATCTCCTACTTTTGATAAATGGCCTCTAGCTCTAGAACTGCAGGATATGGTGCAAAAGCAATCTGCATTCAGCTTCTCCACCACTTTCCTGATTCTATAACCCTGAGGAGCCTAGCATCTCCAAACCAAAGAGTCCCAATCCCTTTAGTCTCTTCTCTCCAGGCAGTTCCTCCAGCCCTTTAATCTTTTTGACCCTCTTCTAGCTGGATGCCAGCAAAAGTTTTCCAGATTTTCAACTTTGTACATTTCTTTCCAAAGCTGTTAGAAATTCCAGGGAATTTTCTTCTCTGGTCCAATTTACAAAGTCAGCTTTATTACAGCAGCTCCTTTCTGTTGCCATTGTCCAGTCTGAAAGAGCTGAGTCCAAAGCTCTTCTGTCAGAAATATCCTAAAAGAAAGCCAAGAGTCCTTAGGAATTTTGAGCAGAATCATCATAGCCCACAAATGTTCTGTCTCAAGCTTTTTTCCCTCTTCTGAGTTTGTTTTTTTTTTATTCTCAAATTTCAACCCTTGCCAAATCATTTACTCAATTATAAATATCTTCTATTGTCACTGGAATTGTTAAGGAAAATGTCCATTCTCTTCTTATCAAAGAAGAAATACATAAATACATAGAAGAAGGAGAGGTAGGGCTGACAAAAAATAAGGGACTAGAATGAAGACAGGAGGAAGTGAGAGAAGCATGGTGAGGAGAGAGGGCTGAGGAGGAAGGCAGAAAGAGGAACAGAGAGATGCACAAAAAGGTGGCTGCTAACAGGAAAAGTAGGAAGCCTGGGTCCCTGTGCAAGGGACCATGCTTATGTGCCAGCATGGTTATCAAGAAAGGGTAATTTGTCTTTCCTGGGGACTCACAAAGAAGGCAGGGGAGGTCACAGATGCTACTTGCCCACCTGATGCAGCTCCTGGACAGCAGGCACCTACCCATGGTGAAGAAAGGCCAGGGATAGACATCAGCATTCTGGTCAGAATGAGGCTGCAGCCCCTGACTAGGACTGGCAGATGGATAAATGATCCTCCTCATGTGCTGTGTGATTGTGGAGACTCTTTTCTGTTTTCCTCTTAGGTTATAGTGCCACTCTTTCATTCTTCTACTATGGGAGCTCCACGGATGTATTTTTTTTGTAGGTATCCTTTCAGATTCAGTCTTCTTTTTGCACTCTGCATTATAGCCAGCTTGTCAGGTAAAGCTTTGGAGTCCACAAAGACAACCTCAGAGAGTCTCAGTGGGAATATTTTAGCAAGTGGATGTGTTGGTCTTCTGCTAGGCAGCTAGTACCGAGAGATCGCAGCAAATCCAATACAAGAGGGATAATGTTAACACAGTTAAGCATGAATTTAGACATGTCACTGCTAATCCCCAGATTAACAAGAGGGAAGGAAATGTGTCAAAATAATAAAGTACCTATTAAAAAGGCTGTAGAGACAGACACTGATCCATAGTTAGCACCGATAGATGACAGAACATTGCCAGTGAAGCGTGAGCCGTCATCTGGCAACGCTCTGTTCTGCAGAAACCAGATGAGTTAGGGACTTATGACAGACTCGCTGGGGATTTCCAGACACTGAAAGAAAGAAAGGAGGAAAGCAAATTTGGAAGAAAGAAAAAAAAAAAATATTTTTTTTTTTTAATCCACACCTTTAATTTGGGGTGTTTAGGACTTTATCCTTTTGTTCCCTGGGTCCGCAGGGGGAAGTGGTGATCCAGGAGAGTGCTCAGATGAGCTGTGAGAAATTGCTGTTGCAGTCACTGAAGCCCTTTGGAGGAATCCATTCATTAATCTCTTCAGATCATACGAGGAAAGTGGATAAAGGTCTCAGAGGAAGACAGGTAGGAACCCCAAAAGTCTAAGACAGCTGGAGAGGCTCAGAGGCAATGTGAAAGACAGGTTTTCTCAGGCACTGATCTGATGCTCCTGATTTGGTTTATTATCTGACAGCACCTATGTGAAACACTGGTTAATGTTGCTTCTTAATATTTCTTAGTTGTTATGCTTTCCAGAGGGGAAAGGAGAGTCTGTAAGGTGGTTTTTAAAGATGCCCTGGGGTGTGCCCACCATTCCCTCTGCAAGGGGGGGGGAGTGGGGGAGCTGTGGGCAGCAGAAGGCAGACGGTGGTTGGGGCCAGTGCCTTGGCTCTGCTTGACTTCTGGACAGCACACTTGGCACCAGCAAGAGCTCAGAAATCATTAAACAGGGGGGTGGGGAAAGTAAAATGTAAAAAAGAAAGAAAAGTCTGCATGTGTGTGTGGTATTTTTTTAATTGCCTTATGGTGTTGAGCCTCATTCAAGATTTTCTCTATAAGCAGGAGGTCTAGGAACTTAGCTGGATGTGTCACTCTGTAGCTGATGAGGAAAGTAAACAGTATTATCTGTGCTTGGGCATAAGGTCTGTGGTAAAATCAAAGGGGAAGCTGTCCATCTCTCTTTGGCATAGCTTAAGAAATAATTGCTTGTTGTCCTTTGAAGCTGCCTCTTCCCAGCACTTATTCATAGAGCATCTTTCTGCAAAAGAAAAGTTTTTTTTTTCAATCTCTTATGAAATATTCTATATTTCTTCTTTTTGTGTGTCTCTGTTCCAATCTGCCTGCACTGGTCAAAAGAAGGTTGTGTGTCTATTGTTTTTTTTTAAGGTATAAACTTGATATCTGATTATTTTTATAGCTGGGGTTCTTAATTATACCACTGCAAAAGAAACATCTCAAGGATAGAGATTAATTACTTTTAGTGTTGCTTCATGTTTGTTATGCTGCAGATAAAGCGTGTTTTAAGTAAGTGGAAACAGGTGTCTAACAATTGATTAAATTAAATTAAACAAGCAAATAGGGACTGAAATGCACATGGCTATTTTCAAGGAGAGATATTGTAAACATTAATTAAGCAGCAGGAAATCAATAACTACACAAAACTAGTCCCTCTTCCCAATTTTATGAGATGGAAGAAGCGCTGATGTTTTCAATCATGACTTTGCTATTTATACCTTGCTGGGGTATGAAGAAGAGGTGTCTATATCCAGGCCAGCTATGACATGGATACAGACAGCTGAATTTTCTTATCTGGACCCTTCTGAATCCTGTCGAGGCCCAAGAACCATGATGTGGGACCACTTTCACCCTGCCCGTTGGTTCCTAAAAGAGAGGGTGACTTGTCTAAAGTCAATCATTTTCAGAACTAATTAGCAAAAATAATCCTCCAGTCCCCTTCTGGCTAAAATTAAGTCTTTTTATATAAAATAAGAGATAACTAGTACCTTTCCAGTGCTGAATTACCACTCAAGACCACTGTAAATTTTGTGTGCATATGAATAAGAAAGAGAAATGGACTTGCAAAATTCTCCAAAGGCCTCAGTATTAATTTCTGCTCTTGCAGAGTCCCCATTAGAGTTGACCTTAGCAGAAGCACAGACAGGCTCTTGGTTTTTTCAGAGGATCTGCAACAGGCAACTTGCTTCATGGTGTTCATTTCCCAGGTCTCCCCACTCTGGTTAAGGAGGGGTTATAGGGAAACCTCCCTATGACCAATGGAGCAATGCCTGAACTGGATGAGGAGGTCTTCCTGCTCAGAAACTGGTGGCCAGTCCTGCCTGCTGAGCATGTGCAGTCACAAAGCCTCACTCTGAGGTCTATAGTGCATCATTAAAAATAATGATTAGGAAAAAAAAAAATGTATGAAGAGGAGAGAGATGCAGTCTTCTCTTTTTGACCCCGGGGGCCTGGGAGAGGTGAGTTTGATCAACAGGTTTGATCTCCATCCCATGCCCACCATCTCCTGCTAATCCTGAACGAAGCCTGGGTGTATTTTGTAGACCGAAGCATGGTCTGTCACAGGGATACAAGCTGTAGAATGGATGGAGCTGTTCCACTTGATATAAATAATTAGAAATTAATTGAAACACAGATTGGGCTATGCCCACCCTTCCCTCTCTACATCTTCCTACTACCATCACCTTCTCTCCCTGAGGCTCAAAGAGGAAGCCATAAAAACGCTGTTCTTGAGGAGGGTGACTTGGAAGGGCAGCAGAAGGGGCAGGGAGGAGAGGAGCCTTTTCTCCTCTCTCCTGGCTTTCCAGGTATGCAGCCACAGCCTTTATTTTGGGTTGTAAGTGCATCCAGAGGTTTAAGTGGAAGGCTGGATTTACTGTCACCAGAGCACCTTCATCAGGGACCCACGCTGCTGGTTTCACAAGGTGTTTGTTGGTCCTCCTTCCAGGTGTATAGGAGAATTTGTGACAGTGGCCATAGAAATTGGGCACCCTGCTATCAGTCTTTCACAAGATTCTCTTGGAGGTTTGCTTGCAGCTGGAAATTTGTGGTGCTTGGCTTAAACATGCATCATACTTTTGATGGGTGAGAGTTTATGTAATGAAAAGAAGGTTCAGTTCAACTTGTTTTCAAAACCTATTTGCTGGAAGATCCATCTCCCTTTTCTGTCCTGTTTTAATAGTTTCCTGGCCCTGCTTAACAAAAAATAAGTCCGCTGTGGTCTCACTGGACCATTAAAAAAGAAAAGCAGCTCTCATCTGCCTCTGCACAATTTCCTGGTATTAGCAATTATTATTCTGATATTTCATCAGTGATAAGCAGGAAACCTACCAAAGAATGGGAATTTAATTGAACTGCAGGCAAAGAGGCACTTGGTGGTTGGACACTGCTTGAACTGAAGCAGTCTTTATTAATCTCATCTGCATATCATCTTCACAAACCTTCCTCTCTGACATTACCCTACCATTGTTCTCATCATATAACCCAAGTGGTCTTTTTTCACCATGGTATTGCTTCAGAAAAGATGTTTCCCCAATGCCTCGTGGGTGGAAATAGTAGTGCTGGAAGTGAATATGTGCGTGGTTGTCCTCATGGGAAGAAGAGTTGCCTGGTTCATTCTGGTGATGTCAAAACTCTGCACACAACAGTAATTGTGTTGTGTTAGCTGATTAATCAAGCACATTTTCTGTGCACCATGGCAATGCTCCTTATTCTAATGGCTGCTTCAACAGAAACATCTCTCTGGTAAGGTACAAAATTTGCCTTTCTGAGACAACATAGAGTTTCATCTCCTGAGGTCCAGACTCCACTGAAGTCACTCTTCTGGGAGAGTTTCCAGTTTTTATGTCGTGTTGGGAAATTAACTTTGTGCCATCTTGGCCCCATTAAACCAGTGGGAGTTTTGCCTTGGACTGCAGTAGAATTAGGATGTTGTGCACTGTATAATAATTGAACTGGAAATTATAGGAGCACAATCTTCCTTCTGCCCTATTAATGAGCTTAACAACTTGCTAGGAGCAAGCTTCTGCAGCTCAGGAATCTGTGCAAGCAGTTACACAAATCTCACATGAAGCAAAGCTTATATGTCTCTAATGAATGAAATGTAATGTGGCCATGCTGGGCTCAGTGTTCAGCTGCCTGCTGCCAAACCTTCACTCAGGCTCAGCCCTGTTGACATTATAGGGAAAAAGGATAAAATCCTAATGACTAATATGCCTTTTTGGTGTTAGAATTTCAACCTTGAAATGAAGGGAATGAGACAAAGGGGAATTTTAGACTCGGTTTCAATGGAAGTAGAGCTTCTACAATTCCATCCAGCACAGAGGGAGGAGGAGTTTCTTCTCTCCCTGGAAATATTTTGTGCTATGTCCTTTGTACCATCACCAGAGAGTGCCAGAGTGCCCTCGCCCTGACATCTTCTTGAATCTTTTAAGCAATCTGTTGAGGATCGAGGCATTTAAATGAGCTGTCCATAAGTGGACTGTGAGATATTATGATTTGCTTCATTGGTCAACATAGTATGGGCATCTTTATGTGTCTCCCTAATTATGCAAGTAAAGATGTTTTCTCAAAATCCCCAGAATTACAAATTATGATATTCAAAACACGTATACTCTGTGTGTGTGTGTGTGTGTGTGTATATTTAAAACCCCACAGAAAACAACTGCTTCCTTCAAAAGCATATCCTGATAAGAAAAATGCAGTCCTCAGCCTGCCTCATCCCATAATGGCCATCAGAGCTCTGACTGGGCCAGCCAGTTGTCCAGGCAAGGACTAAGTTAGGCATTAACCAAGGATGATACCCAGAATGAAGTAGCAAAGACGTAGCATGTAGAGCACTGCTTCCTTGCACTGCCATCCTCTGCCTTCTCTAGGCTGCACCAGTTAATCTATTATCATTTCTCATATACTGATTTTGTGAGGACTGCAAATACTGAAAATTAGGATTATTTTCCTTTGCAAAGTCAAAAGGGAAAAAACAAGCTCAGGGTATGGAAAGATAGGTTCTTATCTCTTCCTACAGAGAGGAGGTGCTGAGAAATGCCAGAGATGCAGCTTGTAGCTTGCCACTGACTGAGCAATTCTGGACAACTCAGCACCTCCTCCCAACTCCCCCCTGGAGTCCTGAGTCAGCCACAAACAAAGTTCACCAGCACAGCCATGTGCTCTCATTGTGTGGTGGGACAGTGACCAGCAAGGAGCCTGTGGTGCTCCTAGAACCCAACGAATGAAGGGCGAGTAGGGTTTTTCAGGGTGCTTGCAGCAAACTGGAAATCCCCAGGAACTTGAGAGGAGGCAAAATTCACCTTCCCTGAACTTCTTTGAAAACCCTCCCATGCAGATCACTCTGCTCCTTGCTTCTTTGTTTCCTACCCTGAAAGTCTTTTGGTCTGGTTTCCATCACGCCTAGTTTATTCCTCTTTTAATCAAGTGTTTACTGGGTAACACATGCTGAAATACCATTTGTCAGGCAAGTTCACAGACATTGCCTCAGATGTCTGCATCTCTTTGCCACCCTGCTGTGAGGCACAGACAGGCCCAGGGACAGAGTTTGCTAATGAGTCTCTGTCTCTACTCTGAGAGATAAGCACATGTGAGAACCACCAGTGCCTACAACACCTGTGCACAGAATTTCCATTCAGAGAAGTTCTTTTCTTCCCGGGTTCACAGTCGAGTAAGGCAAAGCAGCCAGCGTGGAGGCTGTTGGAAAGGAGAGCAAACACAGCAGTGCTTTAGAAGCTGTTTGATATTTTAAGCTGGAAGTGCAGGAGGGCTGGGATGGTATTTGAAAGTAGAATGCTCAGATGCATGGTCAGAAATGCTGTAATCTTGTCGAGTCCATAGTGTTCTAGGAGAAGGACCCTGTGGGTCAATGTAAGAGAAGACATGGGTTTAGCACCTGATTAACCAGAGCAAGAAGTTAAAGGGTTAGGGTGAGAAATGACAGCGAGTGCTCCAGGAAAGGGAGCAACACAGACCTAATGCCCCTGGAAAGGGAAGGAGAGAGACTTCTCTCAGAGAAAAAGGGCAGCTTTCACCCCACCCCAGCTCCCACCTTGCTCCATGCTGCCTAAGAGCAAGGAATTTAAGGAGAAGCACAAGTTACACAGGCCAGAGGTCATCTGCCTACTGCTTTGCTCAAAGTCTCCCTGGAATAGGGTTTTCCAGCTACCATCTGCCATTTGCCTGATTTTTACATCTGTCTTGCCCTAAGAGTAACCTCCCTAGAGCCCCCTGACATAAGGATCAATGAAAATGATGGACTGGAGTCTTTAGAAGCACCAAACTTGAAAACTTTTCTTCCTCCTTCAAAGCCACATCTCCTTCTTTCCTTGTTTTCTCCTGGCTTAGTTCTTCTGAAGTAAGCAGGAGGACCTGGTTATAGACTAGATACATCAGAAAAATGTTAGTTTTTCTATCCAAATGCAAAAGCAAGGGTTAATCCACAATCATTTTCATGTCAGCTTCGTGTGATAGCTTTTTTCCCTTGGCTTTGCCCAAGGAGCCTTGCCATGACACTCTGACCCTTGACACAGAAACTCCCTTTGCCACTCTAAATGGGGTTATTCTCTTCCAGCCTTCTGGGTCCCTTTCGTAGTCCCCCTAACCTTTGCAGGGGCAGCAGGAAGGACGTTTGCATGAGAACCATCTGTCAGGGTAGATATAAATCCCAGACTCCTCTGGGCCTTAGAGACTAGAGGAGCTTCAGAGGCTTCACTCAGCAGTACAACAAACACAGATGGTTTCCCTCTTGGACCCAGGACAAACGTGCTGCCTTTCAGGACGTGGCAATGATTTTCCTCAAGTAAGCCTTCTGTTTCAAAAAGACTTTTGCTCTCTATACATCTGGGTCTGTGATAAATGCAGCTTCTACCCCTATGTGCAAATCATTTTACACATAAGGAAAAATGTAAATGTTTATAATAATTTGCCTGAAAATGTAGGTGCATTGCGTGCAGGTTTCAATTCATTGCACTTTTAACCTCCACAACACAAAGGGAAACCATCAAAAGCAAGTGTTGACTGTATATCAAGCAATCTGATAAGAAATCAATACCACACTTTGATGTACTAATCAAACTGCTCTGGCTGCAAAGTAGCATTTAATCAACCATAGTCTGTTTTATACCTATGACAACATTTTAAAAGGAACTAAATGAACAAATTTCCCTTTACAAGCTACAATTCCTTAATTCTCCCTGTTTAAATTTACTTGGGGAATGCACATTTATGCAGTAGCTGTGGAGTTAAAACTTGGACCAAACTTTCTTCACCTTGTAGTACACTTTCACACAGGAATAAGCAGCACTGGCTGAAGGTGTGTTTAAGCATGTCAGCCTGGGTTGGCTTACCTAGAGTCCTTTCTTGGATGCAATCATGTTACTGCATAGAGAAGCTGCATCATTAATGGTTTTCAGATGCCTAAGACTGGTTAAAATGAAATCATCATTCACTTCCACCTTATCATCACTTATTTAATCTGAAAATAGTGCTAGGGTTTAAAAGTCAATCTGAATAAATTGTAATGTAAGCAGTTGAACACGAATTCCCACAGAAGCACAGCGAAACATCTCCATATATCTACCTTTGATTGTATAAAAGTTTTTAATGCCTTTCATGGTCTTCTGCAGTAGAGAAGGAAAATGCAGAGGTGACAACTATGTCATCTTTAGGACAACAGGCCTCCTTGTACTGTTAGTAATGCTCACACTTGCCTCTTTAGAGAGACTTTTGCATGGCAGTGTACTGTGATAGGTCTCGTCTGATGGTCAACAGTGTCTTGTCTCTCTCCTATACAGCTCAGTCTCAGTTCCTTCCCAGCAGAGTCATCCTCACCTCTGCAGGCAGCATAAGTTGCTCTGCTCCAAACATGTACCTTGTAGGCAGCCTCCTTTGCATATTTGACATTCTTTCCAGACCATAATGTTTACTAAAAAGACAGTAGTTTTTTTCAAAGAGGACCATCATAGAAATCCATCATAGTAGAACTATTCTAGTGATGGTGCAAAGGAAAGCAGAAAAGGAGAGAGCAGAGGTATTCTGAATGCCCCATGTGGTCTGAGGTCTGCAGGACTCAACACGGGGCCAACCTGAAAGATCTCCTTGGAGCCATTCTCCTCCTATCCCAAAAGTGGTTTTTCTATTTAATGTAAGCAAATAACCCACCCACTATGTATTATGAATCAAGGCATAATAATAATCTTTTTCTACCAGAACTTCCTCAAAACCCAACCCTCCAAACCCATCACACAAGTCCTGTTTCATTTGTTACACGTGATTTGTGGACAAGAAGTTAGCCATGTCTTAGCAGTGGACTCTTGTGGCAAAGAAGGTCAGTGATATCTTGGGGGGGGGGGCATTAAGAAGAGGGTGACCAGCAGGTTGAGGGAGGTTCTCCTCACTCTCTGCCCTAGTGAGGCCACATCTGGAGTATTGTGTCCAGTTCTACGTGTCTCAGTTCAAGAGAGACACGGTGCTACTGGAGAGAGTCCAGTGGAGGCTGTGAAGATGAGGAGGGGACTGGGGCATCTCTCTGATGGGATAAGGCTGAGAGCCCAGGGGACGTTTAGCCTGGAGAAGACTGAGAGGGGATCTTACCAATGCTTATCAATATCTAAAGGCAGGTGTCAAGAAGAGGGGGCCAGACTCTTTTCAGTGGTGCCCAGTGACAGGACAAGGAGCAATGGACACACACAGACTAGAACACAGGAAGCTCCACCTAAACATAAGGACAGAATTCTTTACTGTGAAGATGATGGAACAGAGAAGATTGCTGCCCAGGGAAGTTGTGGAGTCTCCTTCTCTGGAGACATTTCAAACCCATCTGGGAAGCCATCCTGGGCAGCTTGCTCTGGGTGACCCTGCTAGAGCAGGGGGATTGGAGTAGATGATCTCCAGAGATGTCCTCCAGCCTCTACTGTTCTATGATTTTGTGATCTGACCCAAAATGTAGGCTCACACCAGAATGAGCAAGTCACCAGCAATCAGTAAGGATTGTAAGAGCTTTATCTGGCTTCCCCTTCTATAAATCCAGTGTTTTAACTGGTTCATACTGGACTGAGTGTGATCTGGTTTTGGTCTTCAGTTTGGACAGATTCAGACTGAGTTCACTGCAAGCAAAATGACAGCTGGAACACATTCTTTTCCTGCAGTGTTGAAAAGCCAGCTAGGCTTGCATTGCAGAACCAGCTGAAGACCCACTATTGACCAGCAAGCATAACATCCAGGGGCAGCATGCATCTTTCCAGAGAGTGCTGTGCTGCAGAGCTTCCATAAGTCAACTTTTCAGTACAGAAAAGGAAAGTTCTAATAAGAAAAGAGCCATATGTATCAAAGGATGTATTAAACTCAAAGAGGGTAGATTTGGTCTAGATAGAAGAATTTTTTTACAATGCATTTGGTGAAACCCTGGCCCAGGTTGCCCAGAGAGGTGGTAGAAGCCCCATCCCTGGAACCATTCCAGGTCAGGTTGGATGAGGCTCTGAGCAACCTGCTCTAGTTGCAAATGTCCCTGCTCACTACATGGGAGAGGGTTGGACTACATGACCTTGAAAGATCCCTTCCAACCCAAACCATTCTGTGAAGACCAAATTCTCAGCACTCTTTGGACAGTTGAAATGTGATCTTCAAATTGCAAACCAAGCCAGAAAAAAAACATAAAAATAACGTATGCATAGGTAGGGGTTAGTTGTGTCTGTGTGTGTGTCTATTTATCTGGTTTCTGTTAGATAGTCTTCCTTCCTTCCCCATCTGCCAAAGCTGCATCGCCTGTCTTCTAGAGCACTAGTGTGGAACCTTTTAGACATGTGCTTATCTTTAATTACATGAGTAGTTCCCCAAGTGCTGCTGGGAATACTCATGTAGGAGGGAAGAGGTTAAAGTGCAGATTTATTACAGCCTCAGACTATTTTCCAGGCTGTGTTTGTGAAATAACTGAGCAGGAAGGATTAGAAAGCTGGCAGGAGTCCCAACCCTCTTACATGCAGGACAACTGTAAACGTTTAAAAGATCAGATTTGGGAGTAAATCCTCCATCACACTGGTAATGTGACAGCCCCTCTGGAAAGACTGGGATAAACCTTCTGCTACAGCAAAACTCTTTGTGGTATCACGTGGTGGTGCCTGACAACTGTAAGAGGTGGCCGAGGTTGGATGTGTGATCTTCTGAGAGTGGTAGGGCACTAATATTCCCAAAGCATCCTTGGGATCTAGTGGCTAAAACAGGAAACAATTTTCTCATGCTCAGGGAATCTTTCCCATGCTCTAAATGACTGACTGACTTTTCCAATCAGGACAAGGAAAATGTAAAAAAACTGATCTGGAGCTCAGCTTCAAAATATATTTTTGATTTGAGCATTTTATTTTGTGTGCCCATTTTTCAGGTTTCTCATTCTGATCTTTCCTGAGTTCACAGGAAAATCTGAAATAACTTGTGTTTCTAAGTAAAAGGCATTTTAGTGTAAAAAATAGGGTTGTTTGGCTTCTTTCATTTAAAACTCACTGCAACAGAAAGGTCTTGACAATGTCGAAAATAAAATCAAGGCTATATGGAAATCAGCAATTCATAAGAACAATATTTTTATGAGCAGTTTGGGGGTTGTGTGGTTTGGAGGAGTTCTGGGTTGGTTTTTTGTTGTTGTTGTTGTTGTTTGTTTTTATTTTTTTTTATTTATTTTCTTTTCAGATATAAATCTCAATCTTGCCAAGAAATTCTTAGTATGTTTTACTTAGCTCACAGTTCTTCCAGGTGGTGCCTTTAGAGCATTTAGGTGCTGCATCTGAGGGTGCTGCAATTACCCTTTGCCCCTTTGAGCCTTCTGTACAATCTATTATTTATGAAAGAACCCTTGACTAATTTAAAGTATGCCATGCATGCGGGTGGAATTGCAGTTGCTGAGTGGGGGGGAAAGGGAAGGAGGAGATAACCACAGCTGGGAGCAGTCACAGTTTTTAAAGTTGTTTTAATAAAAGGGCATAGACAAGGGGATTTTTGTTGCCAGTGAATATCACGAGAGGGCCAGTTCACAGTCCCACCACCGAGTCGAGTGTTTCTCCCAGAGCTTTTCCAACGTCAAACACATTTGTGTATTTTTCCCCTCAGTTGAAATAACAGCTCCATCCAAAGGCATGGGCTAAAATAGGAGAGCCTGGTCTCTGCTGGCAGCCACAGAAGCCTCCCTGCCTGGCCCCATAAATACCAGGCTTGTGTAAGGAGTTGTGGCCAGACCCACAAACACGGCAGTCACCGCTGGAGACTGTGTCCATCCCTGTTAGTGCTGCTGGTGCTGCTCGTAGCCACGTGGCCTGCCTCCTTGCTCCACTTTTATCCTCAGCTCTCCCCTGGGAGGGCATCAGCCTTGCTCCCTCCCCTTGCTCTTTTCTTTGAGCCTCTTGACGGGGCGGCTGCAGCTCCAGCTCGCCTTTGGGTTCTCTGTCCCCAAGCCTTCACATCCTCCCCTGCTCCTCGGGCAGCAGCTGCAGCTCGTGCTCCTCTGGCAGGAAAGATGCCTTCATCTTGAGGTGCTGCTGCTCTCCTCCAGCCTGTTCGCCTCTGCTTCGGCCTCAGCAGCTGGTGGGAGAAGAAGGGAGCAGGACTCCCTGGCGCTGGCGGGGCAGAGGAGCGGGGATGCTCTGCTGATGCTCTTCCCCAGCCCCCGGCAGGACGCCTGAGCTTGGCGTTGCCATAGCGACGGCCGCCTAGATAAGGCAGCGGGAGCAGCAGCAGCCCCAGCCCGGGAAGGTCCCTCTCCAGCGAACCCCAAAGCCAAACTGCACCCTCCGCACGGCGCCGTAAGTACTTCAGCCTCGCCCTTCCCTCCCGCCTGGCAGCCTGCTTCCTGTCTTTTTCTTTTGGTTTTGTCTTAGCAGCCACCCCCAGCAAAGCAGATCTATGATTATCTGCTTCTTGCTCTATGATTCTGTCTTACAAAGTCACCCTTTCCTGGAGGGAAAGCCCAGGGTGCCCCACTCTGTGGGGAGCTCTTTGGGGATGGGTCCATGCAGGGAAAGTTGGAGTGCATGGATGGGGTCAAGGGGAGGAACTCTAGACTCAGTTGTCTCCTCTAGAGACAACTGCTTCAACCGACTGTAACTTCTGGGACAGTTTCCAAGCAGTTAATACAAGCCAGCAGAGCAGGAACTGGTATCAGGACCTCTTATCCCACTACAAAAGATTGGCATGTACAAGGGTAGTTTGCAGCTCAAGGAAATAATTCAAGGAGACTTTGTATTTTTTATTATTTCCAAAGACAAGAAGTCTGTGACCAGAACTCCTGCAAATGTATCTTTCCCCCCCCTTGCCATCAATCAAGGTTTAACTGTTGGTATTTTTGTTTCAAAGGTTTATGGGAGGTAGTAGAGCCAGTCTGCAGCCCAACCAGGGTTTTGGACTAGCCTGCCCTGTCTGTGGGAGGAAAGTGCTCCCAGACAATTCCATGGGATTTCTGCAGCTGTGCAGATTTTAGTAGCAAAAGTTTGGGTGGAAAGAGGCACCTGGGTCAGGCTTTTAAATACCTAAGTGTTTCCTAAAAAATTTTAAATATGCCTTAGAAAGAGAGCAATCAGACCAATCTGACAAGAATGCCTGGAGAGAGCAGCACAGAGCCCAAAGAACTGAAGAAACCCTGTTGCAGTAGCACGGGGCTGTCTTCTGTGCCCAGGAAGACATCACTCCAATAGAGCAACGTTAAATATTTAGTAAAACTTGTAGTGAAAAGGTTGGAATGCAAAGCAGGAATACCCAGACTTTCCACTTTTCGGGCATCTGTTTTCTACTCTGCATAAATTCAGGGAGGGAAGAGAGGGTAAGGATGCCTGGAGCCCGCCTGGCTCCCTTTGCTCATGAGCCCATTGCAACCACACAAAGAAGGGCAAAGCAATTAAAAATCATTAAATAATCAAAACCTGTCAGGAGACCATCAGTGTGTGTGTGGTGGGAGGAGATGCACCAGTCTGAAAGGGCAAACCCTGTTGCCTGAGCAGCTCTTTGGGCAGGTCAGTGAAACGTTGCCCTCAGTGCAGACTGGACTGTAGCTTCTGCAGTCCAACCTCTGCCTCGTGTCCTCATGGGGCAGCACAAGATGCTTCCTCTTGTCACCATTTCCAGCTGTTGAGTGCATCAGCAGCAGCAAGGTCAAGCCCCACCTACAGGCATGTGGACAAGCACGTGTGTGTGCTGTCCCACCTCAGGGTCTCAGTCATGCTCATTTCTGCTCTTGAACTCTCCTTCTCTTAGTATGTGGCAAAAATATGTTCTTAAGAAGTGCTCCAGGTCCAGGAGAAAGGTTCATAATATCACACAGGCTTCTGTGGTAACCTTATTATCAACCTACCAAACTAAATATTTACTAAATTTAAGCTGCCTGCTGCTATCCAACAAGGATGCTCTCAAGAGTCCTTCTGTTTATCAACACACCAATGGTTTCTTTAAGGGTTATGCATGGCCTGCAGAGCAGTGAATGTTTTTTTTCTTGGTGACTTTGTCAGTGGTGGAAACAAAAAATTCCCCTGAACAAAAAAAACTTTCCCCCCCCCCCCAAAATAAAAAATCCACATACTTGTGGACAACACCACATGGTCTCAGAAACTCAGTTTGTGAAGACCTTCAGAAATTCTACATATTTAACATAGAAGGAAATACTACACAGGTTTAACAGGTCATGCCCTTAATGTGCAATGGTGAGGACTATTTGGCATCAGTGCCCACTTAGCCCCTGTAAAGTCTGATAACTGCAGATCAGAAATTCATTTCTCCATCTTATAAGTAAGAGTGATTGTCTCCTGATGTCTCATGTGAGAACTGCATTGTCCCTTGAGACTGGATGCAGCTATCCATAGGTACCTAATTTCCATGCAGCTGCAGAGCACCTACAATCATTCAAATCCTGGGAGAAGACAAGAAATGGAGAATTAACATTTCCTTATCCAAAGCCAGTTCTGTGCCTAATTCAAGATCAATGAAAAAAGTCCAGCTCTTTAGTTCTGTTCTCAAAGCTTTAATTTCATATCTTTTTCTCGTGTGTTTTAATTTCAAGTTGGTCTAGATGTCACATGACCAAATGGCTTGGAAAGACTGACATCATTTCAGTAAAAATGTGTAAGAGTAGCTCTGCTGAGTATTCCCTAAGCTCTAGCCTTGCAACAAATATCTACGTTAGACCAACTGTTCATTAAAATAGTAAACCAAAACTGGTTTCTTTGTCCATCTCTAGGGAAAATATTTTTACCTAATTGAAGCCTGGAACTGGTTGCATTGATGGACTTCTTGATGGAGACCCAAAATTTAAGCAAAGAAAGGAATCCTGTTATTTGCATGCATTTGTGTGTTTTAACACTGTGAGTGAGTGGTAGGAGCTGTACCTCTCCTTCCTCTGGATACCTTTATTTGGGCACTTCAATCAAGTATATACAGCAAGTGAGAATTCTGGGAAAATGAGTAAATAAATAGAGTGTGCTTTAAGCTACCTAGAAATCCAAAGCTCCTATTTAGAGGGTGAAAATTTCAGATGTTTGTCATCTGAATCACCATCTCTTACAAGTGGGCCTGGCCAAAGGAGTCTCGCTGGTGACAGGACATGAGAGCTCATCCACATGAGGCTGAAGTAGCTTCTACTCCTAACTGCACTTTTCAGTCTGCCTTGGCATTCCTTGATCTTCTCTGTGGAATCAGAGAATGGTTTGGGTGGGAAGGGATCTTTCAAGGCCATCTAGTCCAACCCCCCTGTAGGGAGTAGGGACATCTTCAACTAGAGCAGGTTGCTCAGAGCCCCGGTCAACCTCACCTGGAATGGTTCCAGGGATTAAGAATTTACCACCTCTCTGGGCAACCTGGGCCAGGGTTTCATCACCCTCAGTGTAAAAAACTTCTTCCTTATATCTAGTCTGAATCTCCCCTGGTTTAGTTTAAAACCAACTCTTATCCTTCTGCAACAAGCCCTGCTAAAAAGACTGTCCCCATCTTTCTTATAGACCCCCTTTAAGCACTGAAAGTCTGAAATAAGATCTCCACAGAGCCTCTTCTTCTCCAGGCTTAACAGCCCAATGCTCAGCCTTTATATAAGTACGACTTTTATAAATGTATTTTCATAAGTTGAGCAAATCCTATTGAATGCTGGATTTTTTTTTACAAGGAGCAAATAAAAAACTGGCAGGCAAAGCTAGAACTTGTCTCAACTTTTAAGGAAGCATTTAATGTGTCTCTAGCAGCTCTGCCTTCCCAGAAGTAAGACTTGAGGTGACTACTTTAGGCACATATCTCTGCAGAGAGGTGATGCAGCCTGGCTGCCTTTTACCAAAGCCTCAGGCTAAATGACTACAGAATCCTAATTCCTATGGGAAAATCTATGTGCAGTTCAGGAAGTGTCTCCTGCTGAGTGTGATTTAGAGCTCTGCTGTAACCATTATACACAGGATGAAGGTGGAGCATTATGTCAAGAGATAGAACAGAGTGCAAGGGAAAAAAACCACCTTAGTCCATCACCTAGCTATCAAATGTTCCCTACCATGGTGACAGAGAGCAGTGGGAGAGCACAGACCCTGACAACACGAAGGCTGCTGGGAAAAGACTTGCACTTACCACATGAAAATCTAAGAACATGCTTCCATTCATAAAAGCACATTAATGCCTTCACACAGCCTCCGTAGCAGTCTTCCTTCCCACGTGACACCTTCCTGGGGAATCTGGCTCTTTGCAGATGGATGTTAGTGGTTTGGAAAAGCACCATGCTGATGCTCACATGCATCACCTCCCCTCTGGCCAGGAGCACCGTAATGCACAGTGGTGGGATGCAACAGCACCCACGGCTTTGCACCTCGTGCTCAAGGTACAGACACTCAAGCTACCCAAAGTCATGATGGATTTGGGTTATCTTCCTCTTTTTAGTGTTTTGTCACCACGTGCAGCGTGGGAACGCTTTTGTCAGCAAAGCAATGCTGGCTGCAGGGCAAACTTTCAAAAGAAAAAGGGAAGGGGGGCAGAAGTTATGCTGCAAAGCCACATTTTAAAGCATGGAGATGCCAAGGGTTTGGCTCCTGTGACTATGAAAAGGTGAAGGCAGTGCTAAAAGATTTATTTTAGAATATTATTATTCAAACTACTGTATTAAGAAAAAATCATTAAGGGAATATCTCGTAATCTGTGTATACCAATCCTACACCGAGTCTATTAAAAGCTTAACTTTTATTTGGTGAAAGGACTCAAAGACACAATTTAGTGAAGTCAAACCAAGCCGTTCACTTTTTATAAGGCAATTCCAGGCAGTATAATTTACTACTAACTTTACTTTTCAATATTACTATCTATCCTCTGCTTTTTTTTTTGCCTCAAGACCTGTTTAAAAAGAGTCCATACTGTCTGAAATGGTATCCCTGATTTTATTGAAAACTTACTAAGCAAAGTACCCATCAGAAAATAACATTTTCCCAAAAAAATCATAATATTTAGCCTGCGTGCCCTAATCAAATTGAAGAAAATCAAATGACATTGAAGAAAAAAACCTCCCTCAAATCAGAAAATGCAGTGTGAGCCTTCATATGGCCAGATAATGAGGTTTTGCTTTTAATAATGAGGATTTTTTTTTTAATAAAGGTATGACTGCTTCATTTCAGGCCATAGCTCTAGCTTATTTGTACAGTGGATAAACAGAGCAACCATGCCATGCGAAGGAGCACTCAAAGATTTCTTTATGCAGGTTCTTCCCAAGTGGAAGATTATTTTTGCTGGAAATGCAAATGAAGCCTCCAGGCAGTATAAACCTTTGGTACAGATGTGAAGCTGGACTGGGACACTTCTGCAGTGAACAGCTGGAGGTCAACCCCCTTATTCATGGCATGTAATTAAGAACTCACAGAATTTTACAGTTGTTTGTGGATTTTAAATACTGAAGGGCATATGGGAGTTAATCCCATATGTACATGATGAGTCAATGTTCCCAACCTTTATTACTCCCCACCAGTGCTGCTCCACTTTGAAGTCACTGGAGTTTAGGACATGTTTTTCCATGCCTTGAAGAATTAGCTTAGTGCACGGTTATGAGTGTGACCTTTCCTATTTTGTTTGCAAATATTTATGTGACTAGATTTTGCTTGAGGATTAATTGTTCTTTATATAGATGCAAGTTTAGTCACAGAGATGAGGTTAACTCCCCTACTGTTCTGGGTTTTGTTAACAAACAATCACTGCAATTTACAGAGAAATAATCTATGTGATTTATTTACAGACTCCCACAGTACAATCTCCTATTCTACCATCCTCCATTTCACTGGTTTTCTCCAACTGCCTTTTCTTTCACCTTTCTCTTCTATTTATTTACCTTTTCTTCTCTACCTCCCCTTCCCTCCTCTGTTTTTCCACAGTAGCTCTTGTTTTTCTTCTACTATTCATGTTATCTCTGTATTTCTCTCTTCTTCATTGCCTTCCTCCACCCTACAAGGAAGTCAGAGTCTGCTCTTATTCCCCAGAAATGGAGAACAGAGGTGGTGAGAGGCTACCACAGCTGATGGTGGCTAAAGGGTGATACCCAGATCACTCAGCCTGCCATTCAGGTTGAAAGAGTTTTTCTGTTACTGTTGCTCTATCTTTCCAATGGGTTTGTGCTAAGCAACTGTAGAAATGATCAGCAGTGAAAAATGAACTAATTTCCTTCTTCTGATGGTATTTGGAGTGGCCCCAAGGTGAGCAAGCCTAGAAACAATTCTCAGCTTGGGAGATGCTGTGGGAGCTCAGGTAGAAGGAAGCAGAATCCCCTGAATTTATGATTAAAGGGGGATAAACCAGCCAGAACAGCAATCCAGTGAGCCCTACAGAGCACAGGAATCTAAAGAGCTTTGTGAAATAGGTTTCCAAGCTCTTAACAAGGTGATGAGTAAGTCTCCTTCATGCTGGGTTTGGGGTCTGAGGGCACTGCCCATCTTTCAGAGCCAGCACTGACACCTGGGTCTTCAGGGGTGTCCAAGCTCTCCTAGAGGAGCTGGACTTGTAAAACTAACTCAACAGCATTCGTAATTAAAGCCAGATTCTATGAAAAACACCAACATGGTTTTTTTTTCATGAAAAACATCTTTTAGCACACGTGAGCAAAACCAGGCCAGCAGACTGCATGATGGAGAGCAGCTGGAAGACCATGACCTGGCTAGCAAGTGGATACCTAACACCCAAAATGTCAAGATGTCTGGTTTATGTCATGCTGCTGCTTTCTTTTTTTTTTTCTTTTTCCTTTTTTTTTTAATAGTAACTCCAAAGGGGGAGAACAGCCCATTTCAATGATGTCAACAGAATGTGTTCAGCCACTTGATATCCCAGAAGACAGACTGGACAAGCGAGATTCACACTGTAATCATTTAGGTAAGTGTTATTAGATGATGTCATTGCAGTAATTATAGGGGTGTTGTCTTCACATCATTAGGTCCTGTCCAGTGTCTGTTTTTCCCCCTCCAGCAACACAACTGAGCCCTCATGAAACCTGATAGATCACACCTTCTGCTGACACTTCTGATGCCAGATGGAAAGGCAAAGAGCACTTTTCCTGCATAAAAATATTAGCTGAAGCTCTAGAGCAAAGTTAATTAAAGAGGAGAAAGGGAAAAGAGTCATTGTTCTTTTCCCTGATAGAAAAAGTGCAGCAGTTTCTTCATTTATACTGCAATAAGCTGAGAGCTAGGATATAGCTGAGCCTTCCCTGAGCACATTTTCCACTTGTAATCTCAGTAAAAGATTTCAAACACCCCCTTTGCTTCCACTGGGGCAGCTTTCTAAATACTTTTTCTCCTTCATCCTCAATCTGTTTCTTCTCATGAACCTATTTCGTACCTAACTTCTATACTGAGAGTACCAGAGGCATCTTTGCTCTGCCACGTTCCTAAATACCAGACTTCATACATGATAGATGTGCTTTTTTTGCATATTCATGGTCTTTGCCTCTGCTTCAAATGCTGTTACCTCACTCCCACCTTACAAAATTGTCGTGAAGATTTAGCAACCCAGAAACAAAAACCTATTTCCTCCGTGTTACCCTCATGATGACAATCATGAAATATAAATGCAATTTCACTGGCTCGTCAAAAAACATGTCTCACTGCCTGCAAGCACACTTTTATAAATTTTGTTTATCTGCCCTGCAAGGAAGGTGCTGTCATTCTGCCTCTGCCACACATTTCTAGCCAAAGGCACCACTTTTACAACTGCTACTATACATACAATTATTGATTTAAATACATACAGACCAAGTCCTCTTCTACAGTCAGGAAACTGAGGCAGTGGGAGGTTAAATGAGCTCATTAGGACCATGCAGGAAGCCTGTGAGGGACAGAAGAAGACCCCACATCTCCCAGGGATCACTTGGAGGTCATCCTTCCCATATCTACCTGCAGGCTCACAGACATACAGCTGCCTCAAATAGTGTGAGAAAGCCTGGAACAAGGTCCTGCTGCACCCAGGTCTGCAGTCAGGGGGTGGGTAGGGGTCTGGGGGACCCAGCTGAAGCCAGACAAGCAGCTTTTAAGAAATCAAGGCATTGGTTTGTGTGATGATACTAATGACAAGCTCCCTTCAACATTTTCAGCTTACATAAGCACCCAGAAAAGCAGATCCCTGCAGAAAAACCATGCTGGCCATCCGAGTCAAAGCTTGTTTTAAGGGAAAAATCAAAAATCCAGTGTAATGTTATGTAAATCAAAGCTGAATACCAGCCACTCAGTGGCTCTGGAAATCAAGCCAGCTCTTTGAGGGAACAATGTGATGGCTTGGTTTACCAACACCCCAGTGACCCCACACACATAAACCTTTCCTTGACAAAAGTCCCCTTGCAACTCTTGGAGGCACAGCGAGTGCAGGAGGAAACAGGGGTGGCCATGGGACCTCTGGACACAATGGTGCAGTGTTCCCTCTGCTGCCCACAGCCCTCTCCCTCTGCTTTGTGTCTACCACCCACAACAAGGAAGGAGCACCTCAGTCATCTGACTCCCATGTGGTGTAGCACAGGGGCCTCTTGTGCTGACTTTGTCCTTAAGAGATGTTTCTCCACAAGGATTTTAATTTACTTGGCTGAAACAGTATTATTAAAGCTTTCCTTTTCACCATCTGGTTTATTATTTCCCCGCAGTTTCCATTTCTATTAATCTTTGTGTTTCTTTCTCCCCTGCAGAAGATCTTTCAGAGCAACTGATTAAGAGCTGTGACCTCAAAAAGAAACCAAGAAAAGGTAAAACCATCCCAGCCTCCCAAAACACTGAACAGGAACAAAGAAAGCCAAGGAGAAAAGATACACCGGCGTTGCACACCCCACCACCTCTAACAGGTGAGCAATACATCTCTTGACTTCAAAATCCCAATTCAGATGAGGGGATGGAATCTGGGTTAAGGTCTGTAGATCCCCTCGTTCATGTGTGTCCCCTTGGATGTGGGCAAGGCCACGGTTCCCCAACATGTGCACCTGGGAGGGGTGGAAAGCAGAGGAGCTGACTTGTTAGACATTCCCTGGTAGACAAAGAGTTTTCTCACAGGGTCTGGGACTACCAAGGTGAGGGGGTGTGGGCTATGGAAAACATTCTCCCTTGGAGCTGATAGTCTTGCTGCCTTTATGTGATAAATGATGGGTATTTATCTCTGGCTGCTGAGCCATGCTAGGTGTCCCCCCCAAAAAAAAGGTTCAGCTCAGCCCCTGCACTTTCTTGTGAAACTCATACCCAGTGCTCATGCTGAATGGGGGTGGAAGAGACCAGAGAAGCACACAAGCTGCCTCCTCTGGGAAATCACAGGGCTCTTGTGCATATGGGGACTCTGGCAAAGGGCAGGAATTTTGAGAAACCAGAAACCACTGCAGCAACAAAGGGGCTCCTTGTAGGATGCTCCCTGCTGCTGCTCATCTAGAGAATCCGAAGTTTGAGAGCCAGATGCCACCAGCCTAGGAAAGGGAAGAATGAGCAGGAGACTGCCACTGAAACCTGCAAATCTTCCAAGATCAGCAGTGGGAATACATGTTTGTTGCTTTTCTCTGCTAACAAACTCCCTTTGCTGTGCTCTCTGGGGAGAGAGCTCTGCTCTTGCATCAACTGCACCGAGTTCTTCTTCCCATGCTGCACATACACAGAGGAGTTAGCCTCTACTTGCATGGTCCCCTGTGTACCTGCAACAATCCACCAAGTCAAAAAAACAAGCAGCTGGGATTTTCCATTGCTTGTAATCCAGATATTGAACTTGAACTTCAGCTTTCCCATGCATCTTTCCCTCTGCAGTCCTCTCTTAGAGAAAAGTGGCTCAGAGGCTGGAGAGCTGCTGTAGACATATAAAGAAAACATTCTTGCCCTAGTTAAAATAGGCCATTTCTCTGCAGTTGCAGTGCTCCCGAGCAGAGACTTGAGTATCCATAGGATTAAGCTACTTTGCTAAGACATCTAAATTTCTGGAATAGAAGATTGCACTTATCTTTATCACAATTTCTGATGGGCTGGAGTTTAGTCCATAAAGTAGAACCAGCAGCTAGCTGGCCTGATAGCAATGCTGTCCACAGCCTATGGGATATAACTGACATGGAGGAAACATAGACTGCTGCAAAACCTGGAGAGCAGGTACACCACACAGAGCTGCCCACCTGCTCATGCAGCCTTACCTCAGAGGAGTCACTGGGAAAGTTACAGAGGTGCAGAGTTCTCTGATGTGAACAAGGCTAAAGTAGCTTTTTCTTTCCTTCTTGCCTGCAGGCATACTTTCAGACTTTTCTGACAATCTCCTGAAAAGGTATGGCATCACAGAGAAGCCACAGAGGGAGAGAGGGAGTCCAGGCTCTCAGATCACCAACCCGGAGCAGAAAAAGCCCAGGAGAAAAGATACGCCTGCAATACACATCCCACCCTTGATAATAGGTGAGACACTTACTCAGGTAAAGGTGTTCCAAAGAGGAAGCAAAAAGTGGCTATTGGGAAGAGGCTGGAAAGTGGTTGTTCTGCCCAGTGTCCTCAGTAGATCCTGCTG
>NW_008587775.1:23326-39340 GCF_000691845.1 Merops nubicus
TCAAGGTAGATAATAGCAGTGGTGGCTCATGGAAAGTCTTTTCCATGCTCTGGGGATGGAAGGGAAGGGGAGTAAGAGAAGGCATTAGGTCACTTGATTCTCTCTTGCAAACATGATCCTGCTTTTGTGAAAGGCCAGTCACTGCCCTGCTTTTCAAACCTGAGCACACACAAATTTTTAGGTCACCAGCACTAGCATGGCTCATTCAGCAAAGCTGCTCTGGTTAATCTCCTCTTAACTCTGCTGCCACTGACATGTATTGGGGAAACCAATCTGAGATGAACTTCTCTTTAAGAGCACCCTAAAGACAATTCCTTTCTTCTGGCATAACATGGAGTGCAGCAGCTGATTTGCTTGGTGACCATATGAAGTCAGAGAGCCATGTTTTGGTCCCAAGACCCTTTGTTTGTGGCATTTGCTACATTCTTCTGTTACAGGAGAGCCTCAATTCACCAATATTTCTGAAGGCCTTTGAAGATGTAAAGCACTGTGTATATGTTAATTAATAGTCCTAGCCAGGGAAGCAGGAATCAGTGCAAGGCTGTATGCTATGCACTAGCTCTTCCCAGACCACAGGATGGAGGGAAAAAAAGAATGAACTAATAAACAAGTAAATTAATGAAAAAAAAACCAAAAACATACCACCAACCAACTAAAAAAAATGCCAGATCCAAAACTAGGGCCAAAACTGGAAAACACTGCTCCCTTAGGAACCCTCCTGTATGAAGCAGTTCTGCCCTGGGCTGGCACTCCTGAGCAGTGGGACACACTAAACAAAGAGGTCCTCATGCAGATACTTTGGTCCTGAGTGACTAAGCACCAGCTCAGTACATCAGGCACCTGAGTTTCAGGTGCACTTTGAATGGAATTTCCTGTACACTTGATAATTGAAAGGTGTGCAAATGGCTTCATCAACCCAAGGAGATACCTAGATTTGTAGGTAACTTCTTTCTTCATGATTCTGAGCCTTCATAATTGATCTAAACATAAGGATTTTATTTTCATTTAATCAGTTTGTTGTTCCCAAAATCAGAGAGGACTATGACTAAGTTTGCAGGATGATGGCAGCAAGCATGGTGAATACCAGTGCCTTGTATCTTGATCTGCCTAAGGAAAATTTGTGTTGTATTTGCTCATTGAGCTCAACATCTGGCTTGTGGCACCAGAGCTGCTGCGAGTGAATCACTGGAAAGCTGGTCCAGTTGTTTGCTGGGGAAAATGAAATCTATCTTCTGAGACCAACTGCAAATGCTCCACTTTGAAATATCTAATACAGAGCACTGATAATGAACTGCTCATGTAATTGCTGGAGGAAATTACCCAGCAAACTACCTGGAATTCCACACGACAAATAAATTAGGTGAGAAAAAAATCATAGCTTTGTAGGGATTGATTCAGAAGCAGAGCCAAAATTGAAAAAAAAATGTTTGTAATAAATATTAATCTTGTGTATTAGACTTGAATGGGGGTCTTCATGTCTTGCCTCCCATGGAGATTTCTTCTTTAACTTTTAATAATTTCAAAAGCAAAAAGAAGGTTATACAAGTTGTATGGTAATGGAAACGTTATAATTCCCAAGCGATTTGGTAATTAAAAAAATGAGAAGAGAAAGGAAAGGGAAAGGGAAAGGGAAAGGGAAAGGGAAAGGGAAAGGAAAGGAAAGGAAAGGAAAGGAAAGGAAAGGAAAGGAAAGGAAAGGAAAGGAAAGGAAAGGAAAGGAAAGGAAAGGAAAGGAAAGGAAAGGTCTTCATATATGTGACAAAATTCAAACTGTGTGCATTTGCTGTGAGGAAAATGATAGAAACTAATGCAGCTTTCAGTTGTTTTCAATCATACCTCCAAAGACACTTTCTTACCTCCTGGTGAAGCCACCTTTCATCACTCAGCATGGATCCAAAGCAGCCTGCTAGATGCTGCCTCTCCCTAAGGATACAGATCCTGTATCCTGGGTCTGTTTTCCAGGGATTCACCACCTGGGGCAGACTTGTGCTTGCAGCAGGGGCAAAGGAGCCTATGTGCTGGAATGCCTGAATTTCATACCCTCCCTGCTCTGAGGACACATATTTTCTTTTCAAAACACATACCAACATACAGCATTCTGCTGGTTGAAACTCTCCATGAGCTGCTATGAAAAAAAAAGTGACTCATTGTGGCTGAGGGCTGCTCCAATATTTACAACTTGTTTACTTTCAGGGTTATCCCATCAGGTAGCAGACAGAGCACAAACAAACTGAGCTCTGGCGGAACTGCTGTGCAAAATAGAACCTGAATTATAGACCTGGAGACCTGAGAAGCCCTGGCAGGGCTACGTGCACTAAATAAATATAGACAGGCCTTTCTGTCCCTGTCTCCCTGGTAGTGGCACTGCTGCCACTCCTGCTGCACTAAGCAGCATGCTCAGTGCTATGTGGATCCCTTGTGACCTGCTAATGAGGATTGTCCCTGTTTCTAACACTTCCCCTTCAGATCCTTCCCAAATGCCACTTCCAGATGCCAATTAAAAAAAAAAAAACAAAACAAACAAAATCCTCCACTTAATTGTTTGTAGTAACAGAGTTTAATTGCTAGATTATCTTTTTAGGCAGCTGTCCACACAAATAGCTTTATTGTAAAATTAGCTAAAGATGGTTTCTAACACTTCCCCTTCAGATCCTTCCCAAACGCCACTTCCAGATGCCAATTAAAAAAAATAACCAAACAAAATCCTCCACTTAATTGTTTGTAGTAACAGAGTTTAATTGCTAGATTATCTTTTTAGGCAGCTGTCCATACAAATAGCTTTATTGTAAATGTAGCTAAAGATGGGAGCTGTGTTCTCTCTCTCCATTTCAACCAGCTGGTTACGAGCTCTGAAGGATGGTCCCTCTCCTTCTTGAGTGGCTGGAGAGATTTTTCTACCACAAATAAAAGCTAGTCAAACAGACCATGCAAAGTGGTGACAAATCAGTGTATCTACTGGATGGCACGTGATCCAAGTGAGAAGAATCACTTTTACAGCTTGCAAGCACCCAACCCAGATGGGAAATGCAGGTGAAGGAAGGGGGCTGCTAAACAAGGATCTGGATGGATACTGTCTGGAGGGATCCATGGCTATCTGTTGTCAGCAGAGGCAGACTAAGGAAATCAGTCCTTGGCCAGCTTAAATGTGTGAGCCTGAGCATCACAAAACTCCCCCCTACAAGGATCAGACTTCTAAATGTGTTAAATCCTCCACCTCCTACTGAAGTGACACAAGTAACATTGTGCCACTTGTGCACAGATGAGCCACGTGCAGGGGTCTCCAGTGGCCAGCTCCCCTTCAGCTGGCCAACACCTTGGCTTTCTGAAGGGATTAGAGCAGAAGACAAAATATAATCACAATTCTAATGCCTTTTCTCCCTTCTCACTTAATGGTAAGTGATGTGAAGCTGACCCTGTACTCAGCTCTGGGAGACTCTGTTGCCATCCTCACTTAGCAATACATTCAATTAACTGAAGTATTTCTGAGAACTCTTCAGGCCTGTGGGTTTGAGCAAGAATATAAATACATGTGTAAATATGGGAAAGTGGTTCCTGAGATGTGGCTGCTTAGGGTTTCTTAATCAGATCAGAGATAACTAGTAAAGCCACAGTTTCAAACCCTCACTCTCCCTCAAGCCCTGGAAAACCAGTTAAGGTAACTCCTTTAGGATAACATCAAGCCCCTGCTGAAAAATCTCTGAGTGATGCAGGCGAGGCACAGCAGCTTAATGTCACCACTTGTCCCTTTCTTGTGCAAGGGCTGTAGCTGCAGTGCTCCATGTACTTGTCCTTAAAGCTGCTGGTGGTCCAGGGTGTGGAAAGTTAATAACCTGCAGCTCTAGGCTGTGTCCTCCTTGGAGCTTTGAATCCCAAACTCTGCTGGAAACCTTCAGAGTTCATCAGTCACCAAAGTGATTCACTGATCATGACACATCATCGTGCTACTGACTGTGGTAGACCTCTGGCATGCTACTGGGGTGAGTCCATTTGAGAGCTGGGCCCTTCTGCTTGGCTGTGCCCTTCCAGCTGCCTCTAGCATCTGCTCTAAAAGGGCTGGTTTATGTTCTATAACCAAGCCAGAAGAATTAGATAAACATACTTTTCCTTCATCACTTTGTAATGATCATAAAAGCACAGCACAGCTTTATTTAGCTTACATTCCAGATCTCATATTCCTGAGTTTACCAAAAAAAACCAGGCTAAATCTCATCAAATGATCCATTGTAGCTTCATATTTTAAGCATATTTTAGTTATGTCTTCCTCATTCCTCAAATGCTTCATGAAGGAAAAAAAAAAAGCAACAACAAAAAAATGCTCTCCTCCTAAAAAAAAATACAACCCAAACACCAAAACCAACAGGGGAAAAAAAAAGTCTGTATTTTCCTAAGTTGTCCATATTCTATATGAATAGAAATCTGAGTGGAGGATGTTTACATCCAGCTCCATAAAATGGCATAATTCTTTGCAATTAATAATGGTGGTTACTTAGTTGCTGCTTGAACATATTAAGTCCTTTGTGTTTCAAAATTATAGTCATTCATGTTTCTCAGTTTTATCTCATGGTCCCACTGAAACCAGAGGGTTCACAAGAACCACACAGAAACGAAGCAGGAACTCACTTAAATGAAGGGCAGTATAGGTTGATATTTTCAATAATTCATCACCTCTTGAAAAGACTCCAGCGTTGAAGAAAACCTTCCTGTGTGGTATTGGTCTATTTTCAGACCTCATCAAGACTGAAAGCCTTCTCTGTAGAGAGGACTCTCAATGCAGAAAGAAGCAAAAGAGGTTGGTTTGATGGAACAAGTCAGTTGGTTAGCACAGACTGAGAGCAAACAGTAGGAAGGAGACTGGATTAGGGAGAGATTCCATTGGTCTCCACACAATGGTAACCCTCATCCTGTTTTTAGACTACGTTGACCTCCACACCAAGGAATGTGGGCTTAAAATACTATCATCTTACACGTTGCTTGCTTTTTACTGGGAACAGGCAAAACCATCACATTATGTTAGAATAGGGATCAAGAACATTTTCTCCCTAATGCATTGCCTTTTCTTCTCTCTATTTATTTAATTTCTAATAAAGAAAGCAAGTACAGTAATTGTGATATATTGGTATCACACAAAAGGATTGCAAGGTGTGGACCTACTGGTTTAAATATAAGAAGAAGAAAGAGAAAATGAAACAGATAAGTGGGGAGAGGCAGAGATTTGTGGAAGGTATGATCCACAACCTCAAGCTGGTTTCATATAGATCTTAATTTGCTTGCTTTTGCAATTTATTGAAACTATATAAGTTTAGTAAGGATGGCACTTGGCATGTGGCTATTCTAACATTTATATCTTTTGGCATCTGCATTTGCAAAATCTAAGTAACATTGCTCTAAGTAACATGTTCATATAAGATGACTCAGTCACAAAGATTAATCACAGTATTTATTTCATCATGTAAGTCTTTTGCTTTTTAACTTCCCAAACCCTTTTTACAAAGAGGTTCCCAGATGAAACTTCTGTGTCTCTTCTCACAGGTAGCAGAAATATGCTGGATTTAAGAGTGCCTGATAATTTTAGCTAAAAATGCAATGATCCAATTCTAGTTCAGTAAACATCATCAAACTGATGTGCCCAAAATAAATTATTAACTTCCATGATGTTGAAAAATGATATTAGATCAAGAAATTAGAGAAGACTGAAAAAATTCATCTTATCCTGATATTTTCTTACCAGCAAACTGATGTGCCAAAAATAAATGAGGATTAACTTCCATGATGTTGGAAAATGATGTTAGGATTAAGAAATTAGAGAAGACTGAAAAATTCATCTTATCCTGATATTTTCTATAGCAGTAATATTTTAAATCAACTCCTTTTTTTCTCCTTCTTATCTTCTCCCTTTCCCATCTCCTTTCACCCCTCCCCCCCTTTTCTCTTTTTAAGGCACTAAGCTGATTACAGAAGAAAAGCAAACAGTGATTATGGAAGATGAAGAAAAGGATGGAGACACAATCCCCAGTTAAAACTACAGTGATATTTGCAATAATGCAGTGTAAATAATTCTGGGTCATTCAAAGTGGCAGCACATTGGAAAAAAAAAAAGTCCTTTCATTTTGATAAATAATAATTTTCTCAAGCATGCACTTGAATTTAAATTATCTTCAAGTGCTTATCTGCATCTCATGAAATCCCAGAAAGCATCATAGGAGATGATGATGACAGAAATTTCACTTACACGTGGGTCTGGAAGGTTTCTCTTGGTTTACTAAAAGCAGCTTCCCAGGATTTTTGTCAATGAGGAATCCCCCTCAGATCAGATCTAGCTTTGGGCAGCATGGTGATAGGGATTGACACCAAGGACACCATGGCACTAGATACCAGAGCAGTTGGTAGCACAGGGCAGTAAAACATCAACTAGTGATTTAAATTGCTTTTATCTTCTGACATTTCACCTCATTCATCCAGCTTTCCTCTGCTGGGGTCACATACGGAGCTGATGGGATAGAGGGGGAGGGTGGGAGGGCAGGAAGCAACTCTGGAGTCCCTGCAATGCAAACCAAGTGCTTCTTCTGCCTCTCTCTGCTCCTGACTTGTGCTTGTGAAGAGACAAGGGTAGAAGGAGAACTTACAGCTCCGTGCTGTCAGCACTGCCACACCATACAGGGTGGAGGGCAGAGCTCCCATATGGGAAGTGCAGCTCCTGCCTGATACATCAGTGTAGACTATTGATTTATTTTTTCTTTCTTTCAAAGCTTTTATTCCTGGATTCCTAGAAACTTTTCCTTTTACTCCACGGTTTCTTCTTTTTATATCTGTTTTTTAAACTGAGTCCTAGGCTGTCAGTTGGGAGGGGCTGTAAAGATAAAAAAATCACAGCAGGAGAGTAAGACATGAGTAAAAGGAATAATGTTACTCAATGGCATATCTATACTGAAAGGTGGAACAGCACCATGCTTTTTTTTTTTCTAATAGTTTACTTCATTGATTCAATTGTTTTCACAGCCAGCTACATCCTCCAGCATCTTTCCATACAGAGATGGGCACCTGTAGAATATTACACCAGATAGGTAGAACTGAGTAGTTTTGTGCTTCCTGTGACAGCTCTGTGGACTAGACAGAGCAGCACTGCTGGCTGGACCCTCAGGGACCTCAGCAGAGAGGTTCAGCATTATCTAGCCTGCCAAATTGAATTTAGTTATCTTTTTAGGACCCTTAGGCAGACAGCTGAGGAGCACTCTAGTAGGGACTTCATTTGCCACAGTGACTGACCCAGCAGCTTCCATGAGAACATAGCCCACTTGCAGATATTCAGCTTCAAGATGTAATCAACGAGCTTATAATAAATAATCATGCATTAAAGTGTATCAAGGCCAGTTATATTATTCATGGGACCTAGGAGGTGTACTTTCTTCATCTAGCAGTGAGACAAGGTAGTATTTAAAATGCAATCAAGCACTAGTTCATGGAACAACATTCATGTAAAGTACACAATAAATTACATCACAGCAAGTACATAGCCAGAGATGTGTGATTCAAGCCTAACTTACTTACTCATGAAGCTGGTGAGTATTTTTAGTGCACAAAACAACAAGAGTGTGAGCATGGAGTCCTGAAAAGATTCCAGTGATCATCAGCAGTGGATTAGCTGTGAAAATGTAGTGTTGGGACATAGAAGGCCCTTAACTACACAAGGCAGGAGCACAAATAGGTTGTCACTGACTTCAGTGCACTGAGAGGATTTGTTTCCAAGTCCGGGGAATGCTGACACAGCTTAATGGGGAACAAAAAGGGGAAAAAAAGGCACTTTTTAAGCCTAGTACTACAAGTAAGTTCTTCACCAAAGAGGAGTTACAGTCCTGGGGACATCTCTGACAGCACAGCAGCCTAATTTACCACCCCTGTATAGATCAACGTGAAGGCCGGCCATAAAAATGCCACAAGATACATCTTTTGCTGCAGTTGATTTAAAAGTGCATATTCATAGCCTGGTAATTCAGTATTTACTGGTTTTCCACCCAGGAACAACATGAATGACAAAAAAAAAAAGTAATTTTTCACTTGTTCAGTGAAGGTTTTGCAATGTTCCTCACAAGCAGTGCAATGAATTGTTTCTCAAAGCTTTCACCTGCCTCATTGCACTCAGTGAAAAGTGTGAAATGTTATTTTATTTGGGAAAAAGATAAGATTTAAAAAAAAAAAAAATAGATAAACACTGCCCCTTCCTCCAAAACAAAGCCTTTAGGTGTTGCAGAATAGTGTGTGGACTCTACAGGAGGATGGTTGTGGGTTTATTTATGGTCATTCACACTCTGAACTCTCTTTTTTAAGACTAGATAGTGGCAAAATTGCACAAATTGCTCTCCTAGGCAAATGGCTGGAGTTGGTATGTTCTGGGGCAGAAATGCTTTTGAATGAAGTGCTTCAGTCAGCCAATAAAAGACTGACTGCAGTTGGGAGTTTGTTAATAGCTAACATTTTTGGAGCAAATTCTCAATTAACCTCTACCTAGAAACTAAGAGACAGGTCTCCACTTAGAATCAAACTGGGATAAAGGGATTTAATAGCCTTGCACTTTAGCAGCTTTCAGAAAGCTCATCACCCATCGAAGGGGCTGTAATGAGTCTGTTTGTAGTGCTAAGCATGAGGTCCATAGGTTAAGTGATTTGCCTAGCTAAACTGCAGTGGAAACAAATGCAAAGCAACGTTCAGGATGCTGTCACTAACTCACATTACCTTCACAGATTGAGCAGCATTTGCATGTATTGAGTTTAGCAACACTTACACTGAAATTTTGTCTGGCTGAAATTTTGTCTTGCTGAAACTTTGCCTTACTGCTTAATAAATTGCTAACTGTATAATGCTTTGACCACTTAAATTAATAGATGTGTTTAGACACACATTAGACATTTTGGCTTCTCACCTGTATTTAGATAAGTTCATAAACATATTATTCTGTTCCTTATATTAAAAAAGAAAAAAGGTCATGGGCCTCTCAGAGTGAGGTGTTGCAAACAGAAATACCAGTATTCTGGAAATGCAGATCTAGAAAAGGGAGAGAACATTAAAAGCCAGTTTCTACTCCATGACACTGGCTCCTGGTCCCGTGGGAGGAGTCCATGTAAACCTGCTGGACCCAGGAGCTGTGAAAGGAAGTTCAATCCATCCTTATACCCAACATCCTGAAGACTCCTGAAAAGAGGTGGACTGGACAGACGGACAAGCAGCAGCAAAATTAGAAAGCACCTTCCAGAAACAAAAGAACTGCTTTTGATGGACCACTTGTGCTTATTCTTACAGATGTGATGATCCTGTAAAATGCAGGCTGTGTATTTAAAATCATGAGACACATTGCTATAGGGTTTGGAGTTTTCCAAACTGTCTTTTCCAGCCTTCAAAGGAGGTTTTGGGCTCCCAGGTGGTCATAGGGTCTGATATAACCTAGATAACTATCCCAGGTATGTTTTTCTGTGTTCTGTTTACCATGAAGAAGAGAAAGCTTAAAGAGATCTTATAATCCCTGATGGGAGGGAATGAAGAAGAGGGAGCCAGGCTCTTCCCAGTGGTACCCACTGACAGGTCAAGAGGCAATGGGCACAAACTGAAATACTTGAAATACCACTTGCAGATAAGAAATCAGGTTTTTATTGCTGAGCACTGGCACTGATAGGCCAGAGAGGTTGTAGAGCTTCCATCCTTGGAGATTTTCAAAACTAAACTGGACATGGCACTGAGTAACCTGCTCCACTGGACCCTATTTGGACTGGCCAGCTCCAGGGTGCCATCCAGCTTCTGCAATTCTGTGACTGTAGGGCAGGATCCATACCAAGGGGGCTGCTCAGTGATATTTAACAGGTCTGTGAGGGATCAGGAGAAAAGTTTAGGGTAAAGAGAAGAGTACATGGAAAAGGATGGTGAGGAGTCAACCAGAAGGACTCATCCTGGCCAGATATCTGAGCAACAAAAGTGAACAGTAAACCTCAACAATAAGGAGCAAGGAAGTGGGGACATGGCTGGTCCAGAACCAAATTTGCTTTACGAGCCCAACTGTCTACCTCATGACCTAAAGAATTCAAATGGCCCATTAAAGCTTCTGAGCCACAACTCCCCCTCTCTCCTCCTCCCCTTCCTCCTTCATTTCTGCTCTAGCTGCTGCAATTGCCCTTGAGGACATTGGAGCCAATCTTCCTTCCCAATCCCTGTTTGTGCAGACATAGAAATACACAAAATACAAGGAATGAATACTCAAGAGTCTCTCCCTGTCTCACTCACTGTGGGTTTCACCATTCGTATTTCTAATTCAGATTTTAATCTTTTTCTAAAAAAAAACAACAAACCAAACAAGTCCAAATGGCTTCATAACTCTGAGCTTCTTTCCAAGAGGGACAGATTACTTGGATTTATTTCTATGTTGGCAGAAAGTGGTTATCTCAGAAATCATCAATGTAGGAAAAGGTCAAGCACACTGCAAAGCCAGACCTCCCTCAAATAACACAGATTTCATTTTAGAACTTCACACTTGGAAAATTTCCCTTCCATGTACACTAGATGTCAGGGTTGGACTGAGAGGATGAGCCCATTGCCTGCATCACACAGCTCCCTACATCAGGCCAGATGCCATCAGCACAACCAGTTTTGCTTAGGAATGATTTTTATGAAGCCCCAGCTATTTACAAGGAGCAGTCTGCACAAATATCCTCTCTCCTCCACTTTTTAGTATGTCATTCAGGAAGAATTTAGTATTTAGGAAGAATGTAGTATGTATTTTCATTTTGGAAGAGGGAAGGGACATCCCGAGGTACCTTTCCAACATCAAGGAGCATCTGCTGGAATTCTTCACCTTCCCCCAGCTCCAGGAATAAAAAAAAATAAACCCCCTCTAAACCACTTGGGTGAACAGACAGGCTCTAGATGGGACTAGATAGCAACTTGGCACAGTATGGATTTGGCTGGAGAAAAGTGAGATCAAAGAGGAACATGATCAGAACTACATTAAATTTGTAGGAGCCATAAATGTTCCCCATGACACCTCAAGTAGGTAATTTAATTTCCCTGTGCCCTGACTACACAGCTGCAAATTCCAGATGGCAACTTTCTCTGCTTCATGGTAAAGGAGAGAGAGTGGACTGGGAAAGCAAAGACAAATATCACTCCTTTTGTGAGATTCTAGTGACCCAAGTGTCCTATCAATAATAACGAAAGGCAAAAATATGAGACTCCCCTTTTAGCTTCTGCAAGTGACCCAGTGCTGTCCACTTGTCCAGAGAAGAGTCAGGTAGGACTCTGTTCAGTAAAGCATTAACCAAGAGTGTCCTAAATGGAAGGAAATGACCAAGACAGAAAATGTGTTTGGAAGGATAATATAATTTTGCATTTCTATACAGTCTATTTATGCAAAACATGTTCTACAAACAAAATACAGTTCTCAGGGAATTCCTAGAGATAAATCACATTTCATAAGAAGGAGGCTTGAAAGTGCATTCTTCTTTGCATTTGGTTTAGGCAGTGGCCCAGCCCTGCTGCTGGAGTGACAAGTTCTGATGCCACGATTTCAGTGTGACTGTCACAGCAGGGCTACATACACCAGCTGGGGCAGTGCTGGTGTTGGACATGGTCACAGACCTGTAACACATAATAATGTGAATTCACAGTGAGAGAACTTTTAGAATACAGAAATAATGGAATTGGTAGGTAGCAGGGATACTTTTAATGGAGAGGGGGTCAGACTAGGTTTTAGAGAAGAAATTTTGCCTCACAAATCTGTGAGACTTCCTTGGAGGAACCAAGAATGGTTTGTAGTTCTCCATTTTGACCAGGTTCTGCTCCAGAGGTTGTCAAAGCTATTGAGCTGTGATGGATTGAAAGAAGAGAGTAACATATGATCTTAAGATGTGCAAATAGCTGGTTAACAACGAGGGAAAGCAAAAAAAAAAAAAAAGTGGGATGAAATGGTCAGCATCACAGTAAAGAATTGTCCTCCCTGTTGTTCAACATGCTTATCCAGAAGATGTGATTTGGATTATGGAAAAAGAAAACAAGCAGGGAACATAAATTAAAGGTGTAAGGTTAAAAAGAAAGAAAAGCAGCAGCAGAAACACCAGCTTACTTCAGTTTAATTGGCAAACCCACCAACTCACTGTTGGTAAGTGCAGAACAATGCATACAGGGAGAGGCAACCCCAACTCCATATGTGTGTGCTCAGTTCTAAATTAAGTAGAATTTATTATAGATAATTCTACACAGACTACTACTGAGTGCTCAGGGAGGTTCAACAAGGGTAGTACAACTTTAAAAACTATTCATAAAGACATGGAAGATGAGACCAAGTGTCTTTATATTGTTTTATACATTTCTGGTATAACTGCATCTTGAGTAGCGTGTGCGCAGTGCTCACCCTACTCCTTTCAAAAAGGGATTAAAAACAATAAAGAGAGAAAAGCAGCAAAGCAGATGAAGGAGTAGAGTAGGTTTGCTTGTGAAGACAGCACAGACAGGGCAGAATTAACTGGCCTGGAATGGGAGAGGTGAGGTGGTACATAAATCACCAGGGGCCTGGAGCAACAGCTCAGGGAGTTATTTGGCTCCATTTCTCATGGTGTCAAACCTGGGGGCAAGATGAACTTCTTCAGAGAGGGGCTTGTTCAGCTGGGAAACTCAGGCCCATGGGACACTGTGCACCAAAAGAACACACGGATCAAACTCAACTAAATGAATGTCACAGAAGACAACCAGTGTGATTTAATATTGATCAGAGTTTGTGCAAAGAGCAATTTTAATGCTGTGCTCTTCTTTTTCAAATGAGTAAAGCCAGAGGACTCTGTACTCCAGCCTCCTACCTTCATTCTCCTGAATACCTATCACACTATGACAGGAGGACATTTATTCTCAGTACAGCTAGTCAAGACAAAAAAAAACTTTCCCTTGCTGTCTGAAACAGGGTTTGTCTTATCTGTGGTAGACAGAAGGTTTTATCAAGTCCATAAGGAGCCCAACACTCTAGGAAAGCTCTGGCTTCCTTAATTTGACAGGAGATAGTGGTATACAACTGCTTCTTTTAAGGTAACAGCCCAATGTTTTAGTTCTAAGTGGGTATATGCTGCAAGAATAAGAAGGCTATTGAGAATATTTCTAACAAAATGTCCATTATATTGTTTAGCTCAATTATACATTTGCTTTTATCTAGAACTGCAGCTGCTGTACAACACAGTATGGCCTGTGCAATAGTTAGATCATGTCTTCCATCTGCCTGTGGGGAGTGTGATTCCAGAAGATGCCTCTTTATCTCTTCTGCTATTTCCTGTTCCAGCTCTGCGAAATATGCTGGATCTTCTTCATCCTTCCCCTCTGGTCAAGCAGCTTATATCTCACTGGATGTTCCTCTGATTTCTTGTGGAAAGCTGGGAAATAGTCTCCTGAACTGTGAGGGGGCCTCCTGAGGTGCTGTGGCAGAGGTTTGATGGCTGGTGGTGACAAAGGAAGAACAACAATGGTTACCATGCCCAGCATTCACTTGCTGGTGGACAAGAAATGAACTCCTCAGCAGTTGTGTGCATCCTGCTTGGCACAGCCCATCTGTGCAAAGGAGGGCTTCTCAGCCTGAAAGCCAGGACTCTTTTGGGTTAAGGGGTAGTTAGGAAAAGTTAGGTAGTTAAAGGGTTAGGAAAAGGTTCAGGGAAAAAAAAAAAAAAGTGAAAATATAAATCCTAAATATAGATTTAAAATTCCAGAATGAAACACAGACAACTCCAAAATAGAAGTTTGGAATATTTGATCTTGAAATCATGCCCTTATTTGAACATGCCAGAAGAAGACACCAACACAAGTGAACGACATGGAGTATTCTCAAGGTTAGGAAATACAGTTTAGACAGAAGCTGAAAGAAGCAGCTTTATACTTACCTATCTACATATACTTAGCTCAACACCTCAGTGTTTTCAAGATATCATTGAGTAAGGTCATTTTAAAGCAATAAATCCAGATTGATATCACATTTCCCAGAATTCAAGAATAGAGGAATCTGAGGGTTTTTGTCTGATTTCCTACTAAGCTACAGGCCATTGGAAAAAGTTACAAGTAGGCTACATATGAATCTAACTATTCTCAGCTTCTTGACTCTGCTTTAATCTCTGTCTTGGTTTCTTACATCTTCATACAAGTAGTTTAAAAAATGAAACATGACTATGACCAAAATCTATTTCTTTTATGCTTAGTTATTATTTGCAAAATAACCAGGTAGTAAGTCAATAATTAGCATCATAAGCACTTTGAAAGAAAAGTTATTACTCTCAGCATGAATCTAAGAAGCAAAAAAGATTCCCCTGTGAGAGCTAGCTAACATCAAATGCTGGAACAGTCACACTCTTGTCTTGTTGAACTCCTTGAGTGATTAATTGTACTCTAAAATGTCACAGGAAACCAAAAAAAAATGAGGATTTCATCAACTTCAGAAACACACATCCAGATTTCTGCATAGTCATAATCTGTCCTGTTCTTGACTAGACTCGATTGACATTCATTAAAAGCTTGAAAAACTTCCAGGTGAGTTACTGTTCTTTGAGGCACATTCACTTCCCAGATTAATTCCATTTTCTGTACTCAGCATGGATTCAGCCAAACTGTTATTGGATTTTCCATCGCTCAGCATGGGGGAATGTTTATTGTTAACTGGACTTTCACTGGAGTTGTTGCCAACAGAGATGACTTGGCTAATAGGTTTAAGGGGGTTTATCCAGTACACCAACAGTGCTGTCTATCATTCTCCTGGTTGATAAAGGAGATCCATGACATTTAATTTCTTCAGGCTTTAGCAACTCAAAGTGATGGGGAGAAGAATCTCTTGCAGGACTCCAGAGCTCTGTGGCCACATTTTCTACTGACTTCTTGTGTGACCTGGACTATAACACTCACCCTAGTTTCTCCACATGTAAATTTGGATAAAAATGAGAACACTTATCTCACAGGGTTTTTGTGCGCTTCATTACATTATGATTCTCAGGAGCTTCACGCATAAAACGATGCAAGTATCACAATTTACTAACCTTGATGCTGCTAATACATGAATTTCCCTTTTTTTTTTTTTTTAATTTAGGGAACTATATTATTTTTAAAGATCATATCTATCAACAAGGCAATGAAAGCAGAGAAAGGGTATTCGGGCACTACCTAGAATAGTTCCACAAGTAGCATCACACAGAGACATGATCTGTGTCATTCAGACACTGATTTAGTGAGGAGGCCAAGAGTGCATTGGCCGCTCTGTTTGCTCCATCCAGTGGGATGTGCAAACCCAGTGTTTCAACAGCCCCACAATAAAGAATTTCTTCCTATAATTTCCTCTTATTCTTTCTTTTGACACCTGGTGCACCTTAGGTTCAACTACAGATACCTTGTCAAAGTGGAGCAGGATTTGAGGGTATCTACAAACACGTTTACAGCAGACCAAATAACAGGTTTCAGAGAACAATGCAACTTGTACAACACTTATATCAAATAACAATAATTGTTTATTTCCCCCTCCCTCTTGCCAACCCCCATCCATGCACAGCACAAAAGCAGTTTACTTTTGTGGAAGGAATAAACCAGGTCACAAGTCCAATCACATAGTAATTGCCAACAAATGGCATCATTACATGCATAATCCTCTTTCTGGCCTGGTTTTGTCCCACCACCACTATGAACTTTTCTTGTAGTAGAAGATCAAAAAGCCCTTCCAATAACTGCAAAATTTATATAATACATCCACCAGGATAAAAAAAAAAAACTCAATCACTCACAGTCAGCAGAGCCAGCCTTTATACTGTTAATTTTAGAGGTAGGAAAACTCATGCTACTTCCAAACAAGAGGAACCTGGTGGTGATCTCCTAATTGGATTTCACCCAAGTTTGGCCAGGCCTTAAGAGAAAACAAAGACGAAGGTATCTTCTCCCTGGTTGTGGACATCATCAGTATGTCAACCCTCAGTCAGTGCTGGGGGATTAGACCCCAGAACTTTAGCAGCAGGTCTGGTTTCTGCATGGCCTGAG
>NW_008587776.1:0-18474 GCF_000691845.1 Merops nubicus
AGGCCCGCCCGGCCCCGCCCGCTCGCGGGGCTGGCACCAGCCCTCCCGCCCCCAGGGCGGCGCGAACCTCCTCCCAGACTCCTTTAATTAGCTGCAGAACCGCCAGCGGATGCAAATTGGATCGCAGCGGGGTGAGAAGGTGGCAGTGAAATGAGCTAACAATTTATTTTTACTTTTTCTTTTTACAACAGGTATGTATATTCTTCCAAGGAACAGTTACCAAACTGATTCACATTTATAGTAGGTGTTGCTCTACTAATTAAGGTTCAGATTTTACATTGGCAATTAGAATACAAAATACACAAAGAACATTCCTAGCATATGTTATGAACTATTAAAAAATTTAAAATGTAAAGTATAACTGCCAGCCAACTTAATTTTCCTGGAAAATATTGAATTTCTCACTGAGATTTCTCTTTTCCGTTTATACTCAGACCATTAGGTGGAAATTTATGGTATGCATACATATCACAGAGCGTCCTGCTTGCAACATTGCAAAAAAGGAAAAGTTATTGAAGGCATAATTCATGTACTTCCACAGAGTCTACTCTGACCACAGGGCCAACAGGACGCATGGGGAAGAGGTTTACCCCTTTTTCTATTGCTAGAAACTGAAGTGCAGATTTACTCTAATGTAGTGTGTACATACATATAAAAAAATATCTTGGTGTGTCTATTTTCTCTATGTCTGTTTAATATGTTTAAATACTTTCACAATTAATACCTTGCCTTCCTGGAATAGTTTGCTCTCAGATGCATTTTTTAGAGCTTTTCATTTCTATGGTGCCCAAAACCAGACTAGCTTCCCTAACTGGGGACAACTCAGTTATTTCTGTCCTGCTGCAGTGATCTTTTTGCTTTCTATTCATAATTAAAACGAAAAATTACAGAAAAAGAAAACAGAGCTTGTAGTATGGAATTAATTTCAATTAATAGCTTAAATTAATTTCAATATATTTCTTGAGTTTCTTCAATTAATTGCTTGAAGCTTTTTCCAAAGGCAAGACAGGCATGGAAGAAGCCCCGTGAGCTCTGCAGCCCGGCCCAGCTGGAGCCTCGTCCCCGCACCAGCCGTGGCCAAGGCAGGGCGGTGGACAGGAGGGAGCAGAGCTCCCCATAAGCCACCAGCACAGCACTGTGCTTCCAAGAGAGCTATGAATGCTCTCAAACACCACCAGGCTCACCTGTGCCAGCCCAGACCCGCCAAGCACCAACAGCTGCATTCTCTTGCTGAATGTTTTGGAAGAGCCAGGTCCTTCAGAATCAATCCTATAAATAACAGCAGGGAACTGATTGCTCAACCCCCAATTTTCAAACTGTTCCTTTACATCTATTGTCTTCCCTGGGCTATTCCTGCCCTACTTCTGCGACATGAAGTGATGACGTCAAAGCAACTGGATACTGGGTGATGGACTACAGAAAAGCTAGAACAAAGGACTATCTCAGCAAAGCAAACTTCACTTGTGAAGCAACAAAAGTTGTTCCCTCTTCCCTCAAATCCCAAAAGACCAGAATGTTACAAAAGCAAGAACTAGGTTGCTATGGCTATTGTAAGTAACATCAACATCATCTTCTTAATGCTTTCCTTCTTAAAAATCTTGGTTTTAATAATATATTTTGAGTCTTAATCTAAAATATTCTGTAATATCTTTCTGATTTAATATATGCTAAAAGTTTTCAGATATTTCAATAATTTATTTAAAAGAACACGTACCGCTGTGCCCACGGTTAGTTTTTACAGCCCACCATGCACTGTAGCAGAGACTTGTGATGTGGCAGGAAGGATGTCCTCTTATTATTACAGGAAGACAGTCATTTTTCTGTCTTCACAAAATCCCACCTAGGGATAAACTACACATTGTAATGAACCTCAGTGTACAACAACAGGCTCCAGCTGCCCTGATGAACCTCCCCTGGAGCCCCAAGGCACACCCACCCCCATAAGCAGCCAAGGCATGAAAGCCCAGCCCTGGCCCTGGCCCTGGCCCCTCGCTTGGGCTTTGCTGTGGCTGCCCTTGCCCCTTGCCCCATGCTGGCCTTGCCAGGCTTGGCTGGGCCTCTGGAGTCACGGCTAACCTTCGATGCTGTCACCAGATCTGTTCTGCCCGTCTTGTTTGGGCAGCTCTGTTCCAAGCCAGAAGACGCCATGCCCCAGCACACAAGGGCTGCAAAGAAGCACAGCTGCCCAGAGGTGCACAGCTGCCCAGAGGTGCACAGCTGCTGGTGGGCTGGGTGGTGCTCGGCAGAGGCTCAGCAGAGGGGCACAGCACCACCACACAGCTGTGCCCTGCACGGTGTGCCCCACAGAGTCACTTCACACAGGACTGCTTCAATGGTCAGCTCTCCCCACGCATCCTGGAAGGACAGACAAGACACAGAAGTTGGGCTACAGAGAAGTAATGACTTCAGGGACCATCTCTCTATGCCTCCATGCTTCGTTTGTAAAGAGGGACTGATAACAGTTTCCCCTCCTGCTTTTCTGCCTACTTAGATTTTCTGAAAAAAATTATTCTTCCCTGTAGAAAAGAGGACTGCCAAAGTGTATTGATCATACTTTCTTCCCAGAATAGGGTTAAAGTTGTTCATGTTTTGAATTCTATTAGTAAATTACATTACACAAGCCAACATCTCTATTTGCTGCAGTGAAATTACAAATTAACCCCCTTTAAAAGTAGGTCAGCTCACATCACCTAAAAGATCAGTGCTGTGTGATCAATCTTAATATCGTTATCAGGTAATCTCTAGAAACCCATTTGGCAGACAATGCACTTTGACTCCATGCCCTGGGCTTCTGCTTTGTGATTAATGATTGTGCTATTCCCTATTTGTCCCCTGATAAGTTGCAACTGTCCACCACTTTAGCAGACTTAATCTGAAATTCACGGAAGCACTAAAAGCCACCAGAAGGGAAAGAAAAACAAAACAGGAAAAATGTTCTCTGTATTTTAAGGAAAAGTTGCTGCAAGTTCAAATTTCAGGGTCACACTTTGACAACCATACACTTTGAGTGATTCAACTGACTGAATGCTTTTCAAATACACACTACACTTTAACATGTATGATTCTGAACACATGCTTACCATTAAGGGAGATTTTTCCCATTATATTATTATCCAACCCACCAAAGGTAGATAATCTGTTGTCCACACGTCAGACTAATTTGGTTGCAGTCCTCCAAGTACCAGCTGGTAAACCAGTGTACTGTATGGATAGCATACACTTGTGTGATATCATTTACTGAAACTATGTATTTTCGTCCTATAATATTTTCCCAAAAGTTTATTGGTGGAATCGTTGATTTGCTGCTCTTAGTGAACCAACTCTTTTGGCTTCTGCCAGTACTGCCATTCATCTAGACACAGGAGGCCAGTAGAAGGCTCTTAGCTGCTCAAGATCTATGTCTGCCTTTCAAGTGGGATTTATACATGGCATGTACTTCATTTTGGGTTAAATGCAACTATAAATATAATCAATGATTAACATAATCATGATACAGTTCCTTCATATTATTGCTTCCAATCATGAAACACCAGGTTGATAAAAGCCTTATTGGCCTACAAAAAGCAAAAAGTGCCTTCCTCCACACTGCATGTTTTTGATGGACTACTGGTCCACACCCCCAGCTGCGCTGGTGCAACTATTTGTGGGATCCAGCTGTGCTTGGGGTACTATTCTGGTTTAAAACTAAAGCTAAACCTGAGGGGCTGCATGCTCCTGCACTGGGAGAGAGGGGAAGTACAAATAGTCTTAAAGTGAGTTGTCACAAATTGTTATGTCTTTAACAGACATGATAGAGATCACCCAACATACAGGAAAAGTGTTAAAAAAATGCCAGATGTAACTCACATATTAGCAGACACCCATAGCTGTTTGCTTCATTTACTTCAGCATCTCCAATAACTATAGCATCTGAACAATGCAAGGACAGGAATAGAATTTTGATCTTGTCTTTAAATTCTGGGATATTATAATGTTATGCACAGCTGTATTTTGCTTTGTTTGGTTTTCCTTACAGAGAACATTTCCTGTTAATTTTTTCCAAACAGCTTACTGGCAAAAGACGGTGCCACGTATTAGCATTTTATAACTGCAGCTCGCTCAGCCACGCTGGGAGCAGAAGAGCCTACACCTGCCCCACCCTCCAACAACCCTTTTCAAATAAAGAACTCAACTCTTCAGAACTGGAAAAATATTTCCTTCAAAATCTTACCAAGAGAAAGACTGGGTGGGTGCTTTCAAGGCAGTTTTGGTGTTTTCTCAGGCAAAACTTGGGAATGTGCTCAAAACCGAGATCAATAAATTTCCTGCACAAGTCTATGGAAGACAAACTGTCCAATGATTAAACAAAATTTCAGTTTGTCAAAGAAGAAATAAATTTGAACAGCATTTTCTGGAGCTTTTTTGCCGTCTTAGAAACTCCTCAGTACCCCTTGCATTGTTTGATTTAATATTTAAAGAAATATTACTCCATCTCTCAAGGAACCAAACAAAACTGCGTGCATCTCTGGCTGCAATTAAGCCAACAGAAATTATCAAACATGTAACATTCTCGTGGCTGATACTTAACTCTTCAACAAATTCGTTATTCTTTATATTGCCTAGTTACACATTTCCTGCAGCCAAGAGATGACTAAAATGATTTAACTGAATTTCACAACTTTGCAGATAATAACAGAGAACAGCAGGCAAAACTACTGAAAAAAAAAATCAAACATCTTTCCTCCACTCAACAGGATTCTATTTCAGTGGCTTACTTCACAAAATAAACAACCTTCCCAGTACAAAAAGGAGTATGAATCCTGTGATTTTAAATTAAGGTATGTGAGGGGTTTGTTTGTGGTGGGTTTTGTTGTTGTTGATTTTTAATCCACATCACAAAACACAGATTTAACAAAATACAAGTGCCCAACATAAATCTCTTGCAGCCTTGAATGGACCTTGCCTTGTATGCACTAGAAAAGGTGGTAACTCAATGCGCAGGTACCTTCCTCTGGCAGATGGCTGAACCTGCAAGCATTTGATAGTAAACTGCACAGAAATAGTCCCCCTCCCTTCCCCTGGCATTAAGAGGTTCTTCTCAACAGAACCAATGAAGTTGCCTTTTAGAAGGGTGTAGACATGGCACATCGTACTAGCATAAGCAAAGAGACAGCACATCCAAGAAGGGAAAAATGACAGCCAAGGAGGTTCAGCTTCCCATCCTGCTCTCCCCAGGACTGAGGAAAAGGGCTGGGACTACACAAGGCCAGATGGAGGAAGAAGTTTCCATGGAGCAGCTTAGCAAATGCTCTGTCGCCCAAGAGCGAGACTTCCTCATCTCAGCCCTCTCTACATGCCTTCCAGCCATGTGCTGAGCCCAGGATTTGAACCATCTGTGCTAATCTCCACAGTAATAATCTAGTGTTTTGGTTCACAAAGTTGGAAAGAAACAATAAAAGAGATAAAATGTAACAAATGCCAAAGAACTGACAAAGCAGATTAAATGGCTGGAGAAAATAGAGCAAATTCATAATAAAGTCATTAACATCCTCCACGTGACAGCAATTGGACAGGCAAACCCAAGGATTGCTCAGATATTTTGAAAAGTTTTTAAAGCCCAAGCTTTTATTCACAAAACAGACTTAATTTTATTTTTCTATTTTCCTTTTTTTTGTTAAGTACACATTTAATACACTGATAGCTTTACTGTACATGCAATCAGAACAACAAAAGCACCAAGTCTTGCTGATCTCACAGAGCTAACAGTTTTAAATGCAATAATATGGTTTCCTATAAACTGCTTCTATTAGTGGCTACAAAAAAGGAAGGGGTGGGGGAAGGGTGAGGGGGCAGAATTAGGCCCCATTCAAGGGACCTATGGTAATATACCTTTGGAAACCCCTTCAACAACTGGTGGCTAGAGGGCATGGAAGCCAGCAACATTCCATGCAAATACAGGAGGAGTTAGGCTGTTCCTCATTCCATGCCAAGGGGTCATTATTAATTTTGTACGTACTGTTAATGCTGCTTGTCTTTCCTAGGCTTACTATTTCATGTAAACAGCTGAAAAAGCTGACAGCCTTGTGATGCTTAGCTCTCTCTCTGTTTCTGCAGTAGGCAAGTTCACAGGAAAAACCTTCAGATCAGTAAGGTTTTGTTACTTGCAAAACAGGACAAAAACAGGACACTTACAAAAAGTCAGGACCTTTGTTTTTTTCCGTATGAGACACAGATCCTACTGCACCTACACGGTGTTTTACCGTTATAATATCAGTGCCTCCAGGAACGATGAGTACTTTGGAATGTTATGCTTAGGTGGCCTTCCACCTAAACGTGTCAACTTTTAGGATGTGTTGAACAACATATCTTTTGTATCCTTGTAACTTCATCTCCTATGTAGTCCCACCACTAAAGAAGTCGCAGTCATACAAACCATGAAGAGTGGACCCCTGTCCTTCTGTAGCTAGCACTGGTAGAAACTGCTTCTGTTGACTTCAGTTGCCTGTTTTTCTCAATTGGATTCATGCACCTCTGGTTTAATTCATGGCATTAGTCCACTGACTCCAGTGGAAAAACAAGGATCAACCTGTTCTACAGCATTCTTAAAAAAAAATAAATTAAAATATCAAACAACTTTTTCATGAGTTGTAAATCTAAACTATTGCTCAAACACACACACACACAAAAAAAAAAAAAAAAAAAAATGAACCATGTAACCAAATTGTAAAAGGAGGAATCATGTAAAGCCTCATGAATTCTGATACAGGCCCCAATTCCTAGGTGGATCAAATACAGGTTTTTTGCCTGTAATTTTAGAAATCCTTGTATCACTCCAAGGCAACAGAGACACCTTTTTCTTCTCTGGTTAAACTGTTTATCCTTGCCTCACTTCCCAGAGACACAAAGTACAGGGCAAAAACTGCACCTTCATTAAAAATAAAGAGGAAATTTCTGCAATAATATTCTGCTTTTCCCTCAGAAAAAAACAAAACAAAACAAAACAAAACAAAACAGAGAAGGGTCACTTCATGTTTGTTGATACTAAGAATTATGTAACTGATGCTCCCCATCCATTTCTGTCTTTTGCCAGCTTTGTTCAGTCTATACTTGGGCCCTGCCTATGTTACAATCATGTTAAACTGTGAGCAAAGAAATAATTTTATAGTAAAGTACTACAAAATCATTCATTCCACGGAAAATGTGCAGTGGAAAAAAGAAACTCACCTAGCACAGGAAGCACTGGAGAGGTAAGCCGTGGAAGGAGATGTTCTGCTTTTAGGCAATGGAACCACAACAAAACAGCAGCATTTCTGGCCGGCTGTCTGCTCCTCGCGTCTGACTGGCCACATCTACCATCAGCCCACACCTACAGGAGGCAAAGTTTTTAAGCTGTCCTGGAATGATGCAATAATCAAACCATTGTAAATATGGTGCTTGTTGTCAGCAATGAAACATTAGTTTTTACACAATGCCAAGTATACAAAATGCTTTTACCCCACCCAGTGATGCGATCAGAAGGGAAAATGCTTTAAATGAGGAAAGAATAACCCTGAACTCTTCAAATGCAACACAGGTTTAAGTGCAAAGCTTAAGTGTCTCTTAAAAAACAGAACCACAACTTGTGCTTCTCTAGAAAAAGAGCTGGCAGCAGGGAGAAGTGTTTTCACAGAACATTATCAGCACAGACACAGTATAATCCTAAAGAGAGAGTGGGGAAGCACTAAAGAAAAAGCTCACAGTTCTCTCCAATAAAAGCTGTGATCAGGTGTGTCAGGAAAGATATTCTTCTGCTGTCTTAAATACTAGATAGAATCTAGTTTTATACATATGGCTCCCAACATATTCAGTTAGAAGTGGGTCCATTTACTTTGCTTTCCATTGCTCACAATAAAATTGCCTACTATTGCAAAGAATTCAGATGCTGCAAAGGCAGAGGAAGGGAAAAATTATATAAACCTACAAAGACTTTGTTTTCATATTAATATGAGACTATACCAAAAACCTTGGTAAATAACAGGAACTGAATCATAGCTTCTTTATATACATTCTGGTGTTGCCGCTCCTATAAGAGTGGTCCTGATGGAATTATTCCTCATCCTGCTCTGCAGATACTTTATCAAAGCATTAATAGATTTCAGACTGTCAAAGCCATAGTGTCTACATACAGCCTCTGCCAAAGTATGTATCTTCACATACACTCCCATATGTTTTGTTCAGTCTGATATTAATCAAACATGACAGCTATTCCTAATGGCTTGCTTTAGTAATCTGCATCCATCATCACGCAGACAGGGGTTGTGTATGCTGCTGCAGTTACATATGCTGATTTCAGCTGTGGGCATGTTCCTACTGCCCCCCTATACAGCTCACAGTTATTCTCTGTAGCCACCAGTCAACATCTCTTATTTATCATGGATGGGAGATGCAGACAGTGCTAGACTGACACACTGACTTCCAGATTTCGTGAAACATATTGGTAGAAATTTCACGTTTGCTAAATCTAAAAACTGGATTTCGTAGCTTTCAAAAAATGCCCAAGTACTCTGTCATGCCTTCTCAACTGTCCAAGGGAAGTTATATTTTATCTCTAACATCTAAATGGCTCTTACAGTGCTACAGAAAAGCATGCTCATAAGATTACTTTCATATTTTCAAGCACACAGTAATTCTTACATACTACATTTCCCCCGTTTCCAGTACAATTTGATTTTCGTAGGTGATTGATATGACAGTGGCTTTAGCTTAACCCTTTTGAGTGCATCTATCATTCTGGTCAGGTTCATAAGTAATGGTGCCCTTTCAAAAACTAAATAACGTATTTGACTGAAATATTCATCTGTTGTGTACGTATTTCCCCCTCAAATAGCTTCACCTAATAACTCATGAAAGCCTTTAGTACATGAAAATGATGAGATTAAGCATGATGCCTTTTGATATACTTGTTCCTTTCCATCTCAATAGAACAGTATTAAAGCCATTCATTTTATCTAAAGGGATCTCTATAATGCTTCATCTGCTGAACAATTTCATTAAATTCTCCATCTCCAGTAGAAATAAGGTGTAATTTAAAAAGCTAGGGGTTTTAGCTGCTACTGAGTAAATCCATGTTTATTCAGTCTAACATAAATCAATGATCTATATGTTAAATACCTCCCAGGATATGACTAGCTGCTCATGAGGCAGGACTCAGGCAGAACAAAATGCCCTTCTCTCACCACTCTCGTTTGTCACAGCATTTGTGAAGTGCAGGTACCAGAGAAATACTCACCTACAGAACAACAATTAGTTGCATAAATGGAAAAATCTTTTCAAAACAACAGGCCCATATCATCACCAAATCTCAAGCCCTGTAATGCCTCTTGCTCCTTAAACAGACAATGGCTTCAGAAGACTGAAAAAGAGACGAGGCAGCTTCCATCACACCAAGCCAATACGGGAATACTGCTCCTGCCAAACTGAGAGAGCAGAGGTGGAAGTCTCTCTGCTCTGGTACGAGCATCCATAACTCTGGCACTACCTAAATTTTCAGAGGTTGATTTTTTTTTTAAATGTATGCTTTAGTGTTGTGTAAGGAAGGTTCAGGAAGTACCAGCTGACAGTTTTGAAGACAGCATTAAATATTATGCCTTCCATGGAAAACTTCCATCCTCTCTCCAACATTTAAAAATCATGATGTGCTATGTGTGCATCAGAAGGAAAATCTTGCTTGACTGTGACAATACTGTGTGCCTCAGCTCATAAAGCAGTAAGAAATAATGAGTTATGGAAAAAACATTTGTTGGAAATCCAACTGTCCATTTTTCATAAAATGGGTTCAGCATAGATACATATTTGCCTTGTGAGTATCACAGTCAAGATTACACATAGCAGAGGCATTTTTAGAATTAATAAAGACAGTCCACACTCTGTGGCCCCTGTAGCACACAGTCACTTACCCAGCCCTTTTATCCAACTTAGGCTGGTGCTCTGTGTGCATGACCTTGGGAGACAGGCTGGGGCTGAAGAGTGAGCTCCAGCTTCCCACAAAGGAGGTTATCAAACAAGGAGACTTGCCGCACGGCAAGCAGCTATTCATCAGAGAAGGAAAAAAAGACAATGCCTCCTGGTTATAATCCCCTGTGGGCTCTAAAATATTCTCGGGCTACTAAAATATTCTCATATCATTGCCTTGGGCCTGTGTTGGGTTTGTAGGTGTTTGGCTTTGGGTTTGTTTGGTTGGTTGGTTGTTTTTTTTTGGGTTTGTTTTGTTTTGAACTTTGTTGTTGTTGATTTGTTTTCTTTCTTTAAGCAAACACATGATTTTGTTTCTGCTAACAGTCTGATGAACACAAAGTTTTTATGATGCCCACATAAGTGTTTCCATATTCAATATTTAAATGCAATAACAGTATCTGCATCAGTTATTACAGCAAATCATGCCTTCATGAGGATGCACACCACCTTTTAGGATCTAGTGAACAAAATTTCAGTCAAGTGAAGTTTTATAAAGAATGTAAATACCACTCTCAGAACAAATTGTGCTTTTATTCTAATGAGTGCTCTTAGCAGTAGGATTTAACTGAGTTCTGTATCAGTCAAATTGTCTTCAGGGAAAGCATCCACATCTTCAACAGCACACTGGCTAAAGCAATCCTTTTCCATCCATCCATAGATAAAAAGCTCATTGATTTGAAATGCAATGTGGCTACACAACAGAGCATTAATGACCCCTGGAAAGCTTTTGAAGTGGCTACAAATAAATTATGTTAAACAGAGATTAGCAACGGAAGCTTCTGGTACTTTTCTGTAGCTGAGTATAGCTGGAAAAAACTAGGGACTTTTTTTTCCTGAAACAGTAGAGTAAGAAAGCCTTTAGAAAAGCCAGTTAGCTGAAGATAAAAAGGACCAAAAAATATTTATAATAACTGTGTTCAAGTAAATGAGAACAGCAGGAAAAGTACTATTCATTTGTACACACACTTGCATTTTTGAAACTTAATCTGGAGAGAAAAACCTGCTTTTGAAAAATAGTGTTCAGCATGACTCCTAGTCTGATTTTTAAGATGCTGGCTGGAGGTCAACATTATGCAAGGCATCTTAGCACCCAGAGCTCCAGCCTAAAAAACGTTCCCACTACAACTTAGAAGAATCAAAGTTTTTAGTTTTGTGAGACAAATGTAATTTCTCATCATATAATTTTCTATCTGAAACACTTCTGAAATATTGACATAATCCTCCTGTATTTATTATCTGTCTAGGGTAACTGTTTCTTTCCTGATAAACTCATCGTGCAAGGTGATGTGTAAGAATCAAATTCTAATTTCAGTATGGATATATTATTGCTCTGTGTAGAACAGAGATGTTTGAAAAAGATAGGCCAATACAGTAGTTACACAAGGTCTTTCATATCCATGCCTTTCAATCGGAAAAATAAAAGAACTTTTCTTTTTTCAGATGCTCGTCAGCTGCTGATATCCTGACAGACATGTGAACAGGACATTTATTGCCCCAAGATCCCATATTCTCTGAAGCAACGCTGCATCTGAGGTATCACACTGTAAATGCACACCTCTGACACACAGATGAACCCACAATACATATGGTATCATCAAGCCCCGTGTTTGTGCTCCTGAATCTACATTAGGGAATGAGGGCCACAAAGCTCTGCCACACACCAGTGTTTTATGTCCTGTTGCTGAAAGCACAAAGCTTTCAGACCCATGTTCATCCCACATGGCCCCAGGCACCAAAAGTTACCTACCTTAGAAGTCACCAGCTGTATGAATAGTCAGCCAGGAGAGACAGGACCCCTCCAGGGCATGATTCAGATCTTCCTATTCATTACACAGGGCTTTGTAAAAGGTGTCTAAGTTAGGTTTTCTCAACTGAGTATGTAAAGTTGGCTGGGATAGATCCAGGCCTCAGTTTTCAGATAACAGGAGAGAAACAGACTTGCACTGCACCAGTTAATTCATGTTCTGAAATCCACAGCTGTAGCTGTGCCTGGGAAAGAAAAGTGATCTGCCAGAGGTCACAGAGCCACTGGATGTACCCTTTAGTAGGAGCTTGTTTCCCTGCCTGCAACCCTCTTCCCAGCTCCTATCTGAATCTGCTCTTCTACTCTTCTTACATGTAACTTGTTCTTGCCTTTGACCATGTTCTTCTTTATTGCTAGCCATCCTTTTTCATGCCCCATGGTGTCTGTATCTAACTGGATCCAGATGAAGGGTAAAAGCATCCCAAGGAAGTTCAGGATCTTACACTGTAAATCAGAACAAACTTTGTGTTCTGTTTTTCAAGTTGTCTGGTATATTTTCCTGTGCTGGCTTCAGTTTGTTACCACCCAGACCACCCTGCACATGCGTATTTACAAAGCACAGACCAGATGATGCATTTTTGTTTCTGAAAGAAAAAACAAAATCTAAAACACACTAACAATTGAAGTAATCAACACTTTCAGTTCTAATTTGTCAGATTAGATTTGTCAAAGTAGATAATAAGTCAGAGCCAAAAAGTTCTTTTTCACTTAAGACCCCTCTTCTGAAGGGTTCTTTCCTTCTGATTAAAGATTTGAATCTTTAAATTGCCCTGATTACAAACTGCCAAACAACTTACAGAACCTAACTAAAGCATTTTCAAGAACTTCATTAGCACAGCATACAGCACAAACACCAACCCTACAGCAGACTGAAAGACGTGACAAATGCACCAGGGCAGGGGAGGCTGCCAACAACGCAGGCGACCAGGCTGAGACAATGCCCATTTATCCTGCCAATGGCAACATCTTCAGCTAAGAGAGCATCTGTAGCCAAGGAGGGAGTTCACTTTTAGCTTCAAATCACAGGACCTTTCTATTTATGAGGTGAATTCACCCTTGTGCCATTGCTCATGTGCATTGCATAAGCTGTATTTTATGATATGCATGTCTGACCCTGATGCCAGCAAAGATAATAAATCCATCTTTCTTCAAACAGCATTTCTGAAGAAATTAAGACAGGATGATTCTGCTGCCTGAAGACTCCTGTCCTAATGCACTGCCTAAGCTTTCCCTTCAGCTAGCTGTTTAGCAGCAGGAGCCTTAACACAAGTGGGAATCATATCTCAAACAACCTGACTACTGCAAGTCTACTTTACATGGTTATAATAAAAAATACAAATTAGCATGTGATTCTTCTATATATAATAGAAGCCAATTCCTGGAAGAAATTCTGCAGTTACCCCCTTTATAATTTAGTTAAGACAAACATTTATTTCCAGTAAGAAACAGCACAGAATTCTTTTTTTCTTTTTTTTTTAAAGTGACTGTGAAATTAAATCTGTAGAAAGCAAGGCTGTTCTACTGGGTACCAATGAAAATAAACACACATTTACTGAAGGGACTCTGGTGCACAAGGTGTATTTTACCACTATATAAATTACATAGTCTCATTATCTGGGGTTTAGCTATTATAGTGTTTTGATGCTCATCATTAACACTTGAAAATACCCTTTTTTATTAAGAATGAAAGTATTTTTCAGTTCCTGAAACAAAATTAAAATCTCACGCCAAGCAAAGTTGTCTTTGAACAAGGAGAACAAACAACTCCATAAACCCCCTCAAAGACTCTGGGTCTGCCAGGCTGGTTTATAGGAAAGGCCCTCAGATATATCAGTCCCACGCATCAGAGGGGAGGCAAAGCAACAGCTAAGAAGATCCTGGTGAACGTGCTTCCAGGCCACAACGCAGTCAGGACATCCCATATACACACACACACAGAGTCCTGCACATCTAGTTTTTGATCAACTAAATTTGCTCTGAGTTTTGACCATTTGAGCCACATGTATAAAATTAACCAGAAAATAGGTAAAATAACAAGCCTAAAAAGGAACCCACTCAAGTCTATTTCATATCTTGAAATATTACAATCTTACTAATAAATACATTTTTAATGGGACAACTGGAGTAAATACTACCAAACCTTCATCTCTCTCTCTCTCTCTGTCTCTCTCTGTTGGTTTATATACTCCATTTTTTACAGATAATTTCAGTTTAGAGCTATAAGGGAAAATTAGTAGTAACCATTATTATCCTACAACAGCAAAAGGGGATTAGAGTTTATTGTCACATTTGCAATCAAATAGCACAAGGACATTTGAATAACTACTCTTGTCTTCTGTGGCCAGCAGTGGCCAGCAGTAGGTACCCAGGAATGAGGATAATGCTCAGATAAGCAGGCTGTGCTACTTTCTCAAGCATACTCTGCCAGCCTGCTCCTCTATGCAATGAGGAAAATAATCACGAGATAGCTGGGCTTTCTCCACACTGACAAGGGCCATCTTGGGTTTTAAGATGCTGCAGAATTTTATCCCCAGGTTGTAACGCTGATTTTTTTGCATTTCATACATTTAGTTTCCTATATGTACACTCAGCACAAGAACCCAAAGAGATGTGAATGGTGTGTGGTTAAACCAGAATCCAAACAGCATCCAAAACAGAATCCAATTTTTCAACGAGGGTCAATGTCTATTTACAGGGGCTGTCTCAGCTAAAGATACAAAGGCACTTAAAATAATGAGCTGATCAGTGGTATGGTCCAAGTGCAGACTTGTGTACCACATCACTATGGCTTTGAAGAGAACAGAGAACTTTGCACAGACTGAAAGGGTTTATATATTTCTGTCTGATGAATTAAACAAGTCTAGCCAGGGCTGCTGCTGACAATTCTCAGCAGTAAAAGTAGCTGTTGAGTCTTGAATTAGTTTGAAGTCAGGCTCATTAAATTTGGAAATGAGCTGTAAAGATGTTTTCAAAAAAGGATGAGTGAGTTAGTCACTTTTTAATTACCTATCAAGGAGAGGTTTTCAGGAGAGGTCATCTTCACAACTATGCGAAGCAATAAATGTAAGACATTTACAGCTCTTTTCATTTTCATGACAAACATCCAGAATTTTCAGGGAGTACAGAGATCAAAAAAAGCTTGCTTTGACCAATATTTATGTAATATTCTGTCTTCCAGCACAGAGATAGAAAAGAAAAAAAAAAAAAACAAAACCCACAAACATAACATTCTGTTCTTCTTAAAGGAAATAATCCGTGTATTTACATTCAAGCAAAAATAATGAGACCTTCTGTTCAAGTCATCTTAAAACTTCCTTACACTCCAATCAAAAATATGTTTTGATCAAAATCTGGCATTTGTACAGCAAGTTCAACTGCCGAAAGCTTCTGCAGGTTATTACTTGTAGCTCTCCTTGTTTGTTCTCACATTAAATCTGGCTGCATCGATCCAATGAAAGTAAATCAACAGCGACAAAGCGATGTACTGAAATGATCATCCATGCCAGTGTATTTTATGGTACTGAGTGCATTAGGTTCTGGCTTGCTCTGCATCTGGAAGTTACCCCGGGCAGCTGCTGGCAGCCCGGAGCTCCCGCTGACCTGCTGTGGTTCCCAGGCATGGGCACTGCCAGCTGAGAAGGCTGTGGGAGCAGCCACAACAGGCAGAGCAGATGCCCACACCACGGTCGGCGAATCCTGGGAGAGGATTTCCTTCCCCCACCGCCTGCCAGCGGTCCTCCCTTTCTGCCATCAGTAATCCAGAAATCCTTACCCAGTGCCTGGCACCAGTTTTAACATGTGCAGAAGCTTTTGGGTGGGTTTGTTTTATTTTTCAAGCAAATGTCTGTCAAAATATTGTGCCACAAGCAAAGTATTGCCTTATGCTCCATCTCATCATGGGGGTGTGCTCCCTCATCCCACCTATCTCTGTGATCAGGAGACCTTAATACACACTGAAATGTAATTAAGGCACATCACACAAACACATTATCTCCAAAACCTGGGTTTGGCTTTATCAGGAGTTCCCACTACACAACAAATTGCTTACTGCATTTTAATCTGACCAGAGGACATCCTTGCACTAAACCCTTTACACAGTCATAACCACAGTACCGGACAGCTCTTGAGCATCACCACCTAACCTATAATACCAGGACCCACTGGCACAAGAGTGCTCTCTGCAAGGCAGCTGAATAAACCATGCACACCCTGGAGCAGCATTGAGTGGTTGCTTTCAGCAGATGACAGGGGATTTTTATTTTCACAACAACAGAAAATGGAGATTTGGGGCCTCAGAGAATGCATGTTAAAATGAGAACCTCTTGTTTCAGAATATTTGTCTAAAGTTAGACTAGCTTCAATCACAAATTAACCATGAAAAAATACTTCCAGTAAACCTGAGAAAGATATGACATGACACTCTAGCATAAATACTCAGAGAGAATGGAGAAGGGAACATTATACATTATTAATGTATAATATGATAACATGTATTATACTTTTGCAATATGACTCCAAATGCACAGAGGCAAGTTCTTGTGGCTCTAATTTAAGGACTATGAGTTAATTTTCATTCCCAGCTCATTCAAGGTAAGTGGCCATGCCCACAGACCGGTCTGCACTTACTACTATCTTAAAATGCTCCTCAGATGTGTCTAACTTTACTCTGCAGTGTCTCTTTCACTGACATACAAGTTCATGTTGTAAGTAGTTTATATGTCCTAAATCTGGATTCCGTGCTTGTACACTCAATATCAAAAAGTGTCATAACACTTAAATTCTAAGTAACATGGATTTTTATTTTACCTCATTTTGCAGTCAGTTACTGATCCATATAATTATTTACATTTTAATATAAAATTCTTAATTCGAGGTACCAAAAAAAAATAACATCATACTCAAGAATCTGGTAATTCTATTCCTGTTCCCAAATCTGTCAATATATTTAGGTCCTTAACTGTTTAGACCACCTGACTGAAACCAAAATCAGTGACACTCAATGATACCACTATGTTCACTGAACAGGCCCTTATTACAGTTAGGTTTCTTCACTTCACATGAATATTCTGCATCTGTTCTATCCAGGAATTGCTGCATGTCTCATTATAGCAGAAAATGGTATATACAGAATATTTCCGACCTTTGAATACTCAGGACTCATTCATAGCAACTTGTAAGGTTCATGAAATGCTTAGCATACCTATACACAACCTATATATACGCTCATTAGGCATGTAGGCACACACACAGAGCACACACTTTACAACCACTGTACTCCAGTACTACAGAGCACTTTGGATATAATAGCATTTACAGAATGCAGAATCTGTTTATTAAGTTTTGTCTCAGAAGTCTTACTACAGGGAAAAATCGAAGTCATGCCAGGATATGGTTGGCCTGATAAATAATGGAAGGAGATTTCATAACGCAGAACTCTATTATCCCTTCAACATGAAATGTAATGGAGGAGGGAAGCTAATAACAAAATAGCATAAATTTCTTCCAATGGAGAGACAGGGATATTCTCCTTGCATGGGGAGCAGGATTAGGGTTTGTACAAAATGAGGCAGGACTAACAGCCATTAGTTACTCCAGTTTTAAGGCAAAACTCCAAGGTAAAGATTTGTGGAAAACTCAAATTTGTCATGAGAATTAACTATTTAAGAGCTTTTAAAATCCTATTTCATTCAGTCTGTGATTGTTTTCTTCACTCTGCATTAAGCCACTGTGTATTTTGTCAATTCTGTCTCTTTGACATATCACTGCCGTCAACTTAATTTCTGATGAGGGAAGTGGGGGTGTGATGCAATCATGAGCTATAGTAGTTCAAACAATTCAGTGTTATCTGGGTATCCCTTTGCCATCTATCATTTAGAATTTTATACTGCTTTCCAGATCACTCAAAGGAATTAAAGCTCTTCAGGACATAATTTATTTCCCCAGCAAAACCAGAAAGGGAAGTTCAGTCTGTTTTCACTGAAAAACTAAAAAGTATTAGACTACACAGTCATGCTTACACAGCTGTGCACGTGGGTATCTGATGCCATATATCTTAATTCTCTTTCCCGGAAATCAAGAGCAACCATTGTATGGACCCTGTATATAAGCATGCTGAAATTCAGCCTCACCTCAGCTGAAGCAGATTGTTTCCTTTTGGTGTAATACAACATGATCCATATCTGTGGGTAACAAAAGCTCCACATCAGGACTTGCAGAGCATAAACAGGAGGGCAGCCCAAGGGGCAGATAATCTGTTTATGCAGAATTTACTGTACCTGTGTTATCAAGATGGAAAACAGCAGAAATTAGTCTGAAATGAAATTTCATTTTAGTATTGCTCAGTATGTTACTAAAGAGGCCACGTCACATTGAGATTCACTACTCTTAGAAGGCTGCTGGTGAGTGCCACGCTGACACTTCCCATGCCAGCCTGTAAAGGAAGGTTAACTCTGCACATAAACTGAGCAGACATTTTCACATTCAGTTTTACAGTTTTTCCTGTCACTAAAGGCAAAGTCCTTGAACTGCTACTACTTTTGCAAAATCCCCCAGCAGAATCTAGTAGTAAATAAAAGGACCTAGAGGATTAAGCACATTGGAACTAGTCGCTGTACTATAATCTGAAGCACTCAAACTGGCACCTCCTGCCAGCGCCTCTGCGGCAGCGGCCGCTCACGCTGCAGGCCACGCCACGCCCC